>NC_049254.1:687690-987690 GCF_011100685.1 Canis lupus familiaris
AAAGAGGTGGAACTCATATGCGGTTTCCATTTGAACCTCGATGCCCTCAGACTTGTAAATGTTCCTGAACACCAACAGTCTGGCAGCAGGATGGCTTCTACATATAGAAGTCTCTGGAGGCAGGTGGGACAGGTGTTCCCTCAAAGAGTCACATGTGGCCAGAGTACTATGAGAAAGCAGTTATATTTTCTCTTGCCTTGAGAAAGGCATGGGAGTTTGAGGAGAACTGCCAGGAACTAAGAAGGGGAGAAGTGTTTCCAACCTGGCATGGTTGTCGGGTTCTAGCAGGTATCAATGGGGTGCTATGGCTGAGGCACCCCAGATGATGCATTCAAGACTCCGACTGGATCGTTCACCTCGACAGGTGCCAGAGTGAACCAATGATGATCATGTGGTTTTACCTTTCCCAGGTTCAGGCTAGACACATAAGCCAGGAGGAATTTGAATAGTTCTCTAGGGAAAAGGAGGAGGTCAGTGAAAAACGTTGGTTGAATCCTGAAATGATGAATACATCTAAAAAGTATCTAGATAAACTTTTAGAACCAAATTTGGACTTAAAATATAAAACGTTATAGGAAATAAAGCTGTCCGTTACACGTCTGAGTTTTGTTACTTGTTAAGGTTGTACTCACTTAAGGAATCAGCTGCAGTTCAAAATCATAAACCACAAAATGTATCTCAAGATCCAGAATGTTAGATGTTAAAAACTGATTCATATTTGCTCAAACCTTGAGTAGAGAAAAACAATTTAATGAAGGTTGCTGTTGTAGATAGGAAAAGAGTAAAAAGATGGACCTAGGGATGTACCTTGGGAAAACCAGGCCATCCACTGCAAGGTGGTGAGGGAGCACTGAAAGATAAATCGCACTGGCTCATCATTATTGATGGTCTACAAACTGACAGTCCAGCTTAGGGAGATTTCTGAAGGTATCACAAAGTAAAGGATCAAGAATGAGGATATAACCGTTAAGAAATGGGAATTTGACATACATAATGATCACTGAAAATTGAGTGAAGATGTGCTTCAAGATAGGGAAAATAGCATATTTAGTGAAAGCCTACAAGTACTAATCCCATCCCCAAACCAAAGTCATCTCCCTGCCTCATCTCCCTGCCTTCTCCAACTGACATGACTCCCTGATTATTCGACAGACAGGTTACTCCATTTGAAACTAATAATCAGTAAAGGAAACCACATAAGACTTAGCCCCTGTTCTCATGTTCTGCAATAGGAGACTTGTGGGTTTGAGTATCTGCTGCCAATAAATCAGTAAGTTTCTCCGGAGTTACAAATGTATTCCATTAACAGAAGCTTCACCTTGAACAATGGGGAAATAACTCATCTGTTCTATATACTCAAAGGTAAATTTTGAGCAATTGAACCATTTTTGTCTTATGAAATATATGAATTATGTAATTTATTGAATTATTCTTTATACGTTAGCCTTTAAAATCTTCTTTCCATCCTTATAACTGACCTCCTAACAACTCCTCTACCATATTATGCTTTTGTTTCTGGCTATATTGTACACCTTTTTTAATCTTAATTTTGTAAAAGATAGATTTATTTATTTATTTATTTATTTGAGAGAAAGGAAGAGAGAGAGGGCACATGAGCAGGGGGGAGGGGCAGAGGGACAAGCAGACTCTCCGCTGAGCAGGGAGCCTGACAGGGGGCTCGATCCCCAGACCCTGGGGTCATGACACAAGCCAAAGGTTGCTGCTTAACTGACCAAGCCACCCAGGTGCCCCTTAATTTTAATTTGATTGAATTCTGTATTTAAGCCATTTTTGCATCTTTATGTTTTTTTGGGGGTAACTCAAATCATTCATTTGACCGAGGAAAAATAAAATAATAAAAAATACTGCCATATGCACATTAAAATTTTTTTCAAAGTATAGTTGACATATGGTGTTATATTTCAGGTATACAAAATAGTGATTGGACAACTCTATACTTTACACTATGCTGAGTGTAGAGTTCCTTTAATCTTTATACTATATGTATTTTTCATGAGAAAAATTTCATATAGAAAACAAAGTTTAGGTAAAAAGTCTTTTGATTAAAAGTTTATTTGAAAAACAAAACAAAATCCTGGTTTTCAGAGTCTTTAAATGTTTCTCACACAACTTACCCAACACATACCAGCAGGCAATCCTCCTTGTTGCTCATGGATCCAGGGTAATGGTGGATGATTTATAAAATGCTCTCCATTGTCGTTGCAGTGGGAAAGGATGTGGGCAAAGTAAGACCTGCAGTGGCCGTTAGAGATTTCATCCAGAATTTGCATGTAACACTTCTCTTCACACTGAACTGACCAGAGGAAGTCACATTTCATGGCCTAACTTCAGAGAACACAGGGAAGGACACTCTTACCATGTACCTGGAAGTGAGTGAGAGTGAAAATATTTCAAAAATACTAATTATGGCCTCAAGTAAGAATGATTATTTTCACTAGGATGGTGAAGAGGGGGTTAGAAAGAAGAACTCCATGCACAAAAACCCTATGTATAATATATATTATGTATGTACTTGCATATGTACACATATATATGCAGTTTTTATATATATTATGATATGTATATAATTAGAGACAATAGAGAGGAAAGAAACAAGAATAATTCAGCAATTTTTAGTTATAGAGATGGGAAAAAAGTGCGTTAAGACTCTTGGGAACTGTGAAAAAGATGGTGACAGACTTTAATTTCAGACTTACTGAATTCAAAGTGGAAATAATGTACAGTTAGAAATTCAGCTGTTTTTCAGGAAAGAGATGGAAGTCATTGATTTGGAGATGGTAGTTGAAATCACAGAGTTAGCCAAGCAAGACTCCAGAGACAGAAAGTGCACATAAAAAAATAGCTGTGGACCGATTCTTAGAAATTAGCATAATAGAAAGATGGAGGGGAAAGAGGCATACGTATGAGTAAAGGAAGAGATGTTAAGAAATTGCAAGATAGATGGGATAGTTTAATGTTAGGATATCCAACAAAGATCTAGCAGAATGGTGGAATTCCGTCTTTGGAATGATCCACGATGACAAATGCTGTGAATTTATTCACTAGGAGACAACTGAAAGAAAATATGTAGGTCAATGAAGACTTCTGAAGAAAGAAAGGACTTTTCTGAAGAAAAACCTTTTAGCAGGGTGGGAAGGACATATACTGAAAAACAAAAGGTCAACAAGTGGAGAAATAATAGTGGTCTTTGGCTACAGTTCTTTGAAGATGATGATCATGGAGAATGCTGGGGGATTTAGATGAGGGATGCTGTAGAAGACAGTAATAATATATTGGTAAGGAAAATCAACAAAAATAAAATTGTGATATGTAGAGAGATAGAAGATAAAAACTAATGGAATAAAAATGAAACATGAGTATAGTCGGTAATAACCCTTGTCCAAGTTTTATTTTTCCTTTCAAGTTTTTATTTAAATTCTAGTTAGTTGACATATAGTGTAATATTGGCTTCAGGAGTAGAATTTTGTGACTCATCACTCACATATCATACCCAGCGCTCATCACAAGTGCCCTCCTTAATGCCCATCACCCATATATATATCAACCCTCAGTTTCTTCTCTATCACTGAGAGTCTCTGATGGTTGCTTCCCTCTCTCTTTTTCCCCCTTCCCACATGTTCATCTGTTTTGTTTCTTAAGTTCCATATTTTGAAATCATATGATATTTATTTCACTTATTTCTTATTTTCACTTATTTCATTTATTATTGATTTATTTCACTCAACATAATACACTCTATCTGCATCTACGTCATTGCAAATGGCAAGATATCTTTTGGATGGCTGAGTAATATCTATCGTGTGTGCGTGTGTGTGTGTGTGTGTGTGTGTGTGTATGTGTGTGGCCTTTTCTTTATCCATCCAAATTTTTATTTAAATTCCAGTTAGGTGGGATCCCTGCATGGCACAGTGGTTTGGCGTCTGCCTTTGGCCCAGGGCGCGATCCTGGAGACCCAGGATCGAGTCCCACGTCAGGCTCCCGATGCATGGAGCCTGCTTCTCCCTCTGCCTGTGTCTCTGCCTCTCTCTCTCTCTCTGTGACTATCATAAATAAATAAAAATTAAAAAAAATAAATTCCAGTTAGTTAACATATAGTGGAATATTGGTTTCAGAGGTAGAATTCAGTAATTCATCAGTTGCATATCACACTCAGTGCTCATCACCCAGTTACCCCATCCCCCGACCGCCCTCGCCTCCAGTAACCCTCAGTTTGTTCCCTGTTGTTGAGTCTCTTATGGTTTGCCTCCCTCTGTCTTTATCTTATTTTATTTTTTCGCCTGCTCCTCTTTGTTCATCTATTTTGTTTCTTAAATTCCACATGTGAGTAAGACCATGTGGTACTTGTCTTTCTCTGACTGACTCATTTCACTTAGCAGAACACACTCTGGTTCCATCCACATGGAGATTCTGTTTCCATATAGATTTTTTTCCTCTATTTTCTGTGTCTCTGATTCTCTGTTTTGTATTTTCCCTTTTATTTCTTTGTTTCATTCTGGACCTTTTCTTTCTTTGCATATTTCAGCTTACTAATTTTCTCTTCAGCTTTGCCTGTTTATTATATTTTTTCAGTTCTGATTTCTATTTTTTTTACTTATATAATTTCCAATTTTCTGCTAAAATCTCTAATCATATCATTCACCTCCTTGGAATATCTCAAGAGTAGCCAAAGATTGTGTCTGACAACTCTTTTTTCTTAAATAACTGATTTACATTCAATATTTCTCTTGGCAATTTTTAAATAGAGAAAGAATTTAAGGTCTAAAGTAATGACCTTAAGCTGAGCTCCCTTTCCACAGGGCCTTTCTTCCTTAGTTCACTTTGAGAATGTAGGTCTTTTACAGTCCAATCCCAAAGCAGGAAGTTATTATTCTTTTGTTTTTGAACTCTGAACTTGCCAATTTCTTAAATACTTTTTTTCCTGAAATTCAAAGACATTTTAAGGGAAAACTAGCCCCAAATGCTAGGTTCACATCTCTGATTTCTATGTTCTTATGACCCCCGGCCTTATTATTTTCTCTTGTCTTTTTAGGTCTCCAGGTACATTTTTTTTCATATCCTTTTCTTTAAATGTCAAGTTTTTTTTTGTTTTTTGTTTTTTGTTTTTTAAGAGAGAGAGAAAAAAAAAAACAGCACACAAGCAGGGGGGTGGGACAGAGGGAGAGGGAGAGAGAGAATCTTACGTAGACTCTGAATGTAGCATAGAACCCAACCCCAGGCTCTATCTCAGGACCCTGAGATCATGACCTGAGCCGAAATCATGTATCTGAATGATTAACCAACTGAGTCACCCAAGCTCTCCAATGTCAAGTTTCTTCATTGTCTTCAGTAAGGTGATGACTTCTAACTAATCTGGTCAGCCTTCACAAGAACCAGCAGAACTAAACCCCTACACTGAATTTTAAGGAAGCATGCAGATATTAGTATCAGCTAGATCGTGAGATATTTTTAGGACAGAAACTCTAATTTATTCATTGTCATTCCTAGTTTGTTACATAGAAAGTAATCAATTTAAATTTAAAATTAAACATTAGTTGTTCTTTTAATTTCAAGCAGGTCCATTTACTAAGAAACTTGAGGGTCTTTTCCTAGATATTTCTGCTTACATGGTTTTTCTTTTCAAGTTGTAACCATATGAGATGACTTGCATTTCTTTTGCTGCCTACGATTCCCTCTAGATTTTTCCTGCAATCATGTCAATACTTGCAAATCAAATTTATCCTGGACTTCAGATTCTGGATCCAGCACTCCTACCCTCATTCTGTGCATCGACTCAGCACCCAACTGCTTAGACTTGTCTCCTTCCTACTTCACATCTATGTTTTAAATCTGATAACTACCCTAAGATGCATTTAAGGCAAAGGTTAGAGACAAGTATTTATTTCTATGGTATTTTCCTTCGATTTGGAGATTCTAAAATAACTGGGTCGAGAAAAATTTCTCATAATATAATCTATTTTTCTTATATTTTAGGTTTTATACTAATTGGTTAGACATCTGAAATCTGATTTCCATTCTGAAGGCTTTTAGTTTTTATTTTCAGTTTTCAGGGCATGCCTGAGAGTCTGTGAATTTGGGACAGGTTATAACTTGAAATGACAGGCAACACAGTATGATTTAACATTTCAGAAATAAGGATTTGTTATTACTGTTGTTTTTTAACTTACAAGCTTTGTGAAACTTGTTAATGAGAAAGTTAATTGTTTGTACGGTTGGTTCCCTGGGGTCTGTGGCCCTTTTTATGCTCATAAACTTGTTTGTTTTAAAAAGCAAAACCAGGAAGCTATTGGGAAGATATAAATAACTGTGAAAAACTTCTTGTTTCAATGTGTATTGAGAGCTATGTTAACTTTAAATATTCCGATGTGATAAAGGCATGAAACATTAACTAGAGAAGGCAAAAGACTGATGAATATATTTTATTGTCACAGGAATCGCTGAAGGTTTAGGAAAAAAGAAACAATTTACACTTTTGAATAAACAGGTATCACGTAGTAGTTTACTAGCAGGATAACCTTTGAATCATGATTTATTTTTACCTATACCTTTCTTTAAGCCAATCTTTTCCAGAAATGTTTTACAAATACCTTGCCATTCAACATGATCATAATAATCAAAGGCATAAGTAGCAGTCTGTTACTGTATTATGTGCAGAACACTCGACTAAATGCAGAGAAACATCTTTTTAAATGTTCTCCTGGAATAATTAGTTCACCCTACTTAACATTTTACCTTTCATTGACTCAAATGGAAATAAGAAAAGAGAAATGTACATAATGGGATAATTTCTAACTCTTGGAAGACATTCAGCAATTATCTCTGAGTGGTAGGTTAATGTGGTCTATTTTCCAAATTAGCCCCCAAGGTGGATTAAAATGAGCAATGAATTATTGCACATTTAAGCCCACCCAAATTAATTGTCCAGTGCTTTTCATTGAAAAAAGAAAACTACAGATTATAATTGTGTATCAAGTTAGAAACCTGTGCTTCCTTATGTGATTGCAGGTAATTTCCTCCTAGGTCCACCTGAATAAGTAAGGACTGTATATATATCAGCTCAAAATGGGTAGAAAAAGTAGTAAGCAATTCCTTTATTGGTATCAAGGAGCAATTTCCTTATTGAACTTTGGAATTCTCTTCACTTTTAGATGAATTAACTGAAGCTAAGAATAAGAAAATATTAATTAACTTTACTTGGGAGAAGCAAATGATGTGCATTTTTTTTCTGCAACTTGGAAAGCACTCTACAATTCAATTACTGATCTGGACAACTGAAATCTCTCCAAATGATTAGATCTATAGAGTAGCAAACCAAATCAAGGACATTAAAATAAACAGGATTCTCTGTCAAATAGTTATTGTATTTACATAAATTTGTTCTTTAATTGTTGCCTTTGGGAAATTCTTTTAAAGATCCAGGGAGGAAACCATACAGACCAGACTTGCTATTTCATTTAAACAAATAGGAAAGGCAAATTATCTTTCCTCCCACATGGGAGAGGAAAATGAGGGGCCTTTGGGTGGTGCAGTCAGTTAAGTGGCTGATTCTTGATTTTGGCTCAGGTCATGACCCGAGGATCTTAGGATGGAACCCTGTATTGGGATCCCAGCTCAGTGAGGAGTCTGCTAACGTTTCTTTCTTTGCCCCTCCCTGTGTTTGCTTACTCTCTCTCTTTCTCAAATAAATAAATAAATCTTTTAAAAAAAAGAGACAGAGAAAACCGTTCTTTTTTTCAGGTGAGAGTGCTCTATCATTTCACTGAGTTGGAGAGTTGGAGATGTCTTTGTGATCAATCTGCCTCAGTGCATCCGTTTTTGTAGTTAAATGTATATACTGAATGTCTGTGATTTAGTAACTGATAAATACCATTTCTAATGCTGAGTCTGGTAAAGGAAAGAACTATGCTCAACCAACTGAATATCTTCTTTCTTTTATAATAAATTTATTTTTTATTGGTGTTCAATTTACCAACATACAGAATAACACCCAGTGCTCATCCCGTCAAGTGCCCCCCTCAGTGCCCGTCACCCAGTCACCCCCACCCCCCGCCCTCCTCCCCTTCCACCACCCCTAGTTCGTTTCCCAGAGTTAGGAGTCTTAATGTTCTGTTTCCCTTTCTGATATTTCCCACACATTTCTTCTCCCTTCCCTTATATTCCCTTTCACTATTATTTATATTCCCCAAATGAATGAGAACATACAATGTTTGTCCTTCTCCGATTGACTTACTTCACTCAGCATAATACCCTCCAGTTCCATCCACATTGAAACTAGACCACTCTCTTGCACCAGACACAAAGATAAACTCAAAATGGTTGAAAGATCTAAATGTGAGACAAGATTCCATCAAAATCCTAGAGGAGAACACAGGCAACAGTAACTCAGCCACAGTAACTTCTTGCAAGATACATCCACAAGGCAAAAGAAACAAAAGCAAAAATGAACTATTGGGACTTCATCAAGATAAGAAGCTTCTGCACAGCAAAGAATACAGTCAACAAAACTAAAAGACAACCTACAGAATGGGAGAAGATATTTGCAAATGACCTATCAGATAAAGGGCTAGTTTCCAAGATCTATGAATATCTTCTTAAATGTCAAAATGAATTTTAAAAATACAAACAGAGGATAATTATCTTTTGTTATCATCTGTGTAAGCAGGCATGAGTTGTATAAAAACAGAGGCAGCGAGAGAAAGAATGGTGTATACATGAGGGAATTAAAAACCAGCACAAAACAGTCTTCCTTTTTAGAAAGATGCTAATTAATAGTCTCTTTTGTTTTTAACCAAATTTGTTTACCTCTGGAGAGAGGGAGCTGTAAAAGGAAAACCTCATCGATATTACAATAAACAGGCCTGGAAAGTAGAGATTTGCCGGCTGAGATTATGCATCAATGTGCCCAGAAATTGAGGTTGGCATAACTGGGGGCAGATCCAAAGACCAGTGCCAGAGGGGGCGCAATTATAATACAATCAGACGGAGGGGTTCATTATGCTCACAAATGGTGAAGAGATGCCTGTCTCTTTTCTTGTTATATCTCCTCTATCTCGATTATGCTTTTAGAGGCTGGTGAGTAGAGTTGATAGAATAAGGGAAGGAATATACCCAACAGCATATTTGAAGTGAAAGGAGATTTTCAGAGAAGTCTAGAAATGTACATGGGGGTTTTGATGAGAACCTTTTCAATGGAATAAAAAATTAAGACTCCTATCAGGCATGGTAGTACAAAGGAAAATTCTGTTTTATTTGGCCTTTTATCACAGAATCGAAAAACTATCAAAGGAAAAGAGTAGGTCCAAACAGGAATACAAAATAAATCCTAGTTTTCTTACCCCTTTTTATAATTTACCCCTTTTTATAATTTAGTAGATAACCTACTTATCAAAATGGATCAGGGCTTGTATTAAGTCATAGTACAAATGAGAAGTACAGAAATGATTATTATATCTATGCCTGCATCTGTAACTACACATCTGTCTGTCTATCTATCCATCCATTCATCCATCCATCATCTATTATCTATCTATCTATGTATCTATTATCTATCATCTCTCTGAATATTTGGCCATGCTTATCACAGTCAGGCAGTCAGTTTATTTTTCTTTTAGCCTTTCTTTAAATAAAATTAGTGTATTATATGATTATGGCAATAGGATGTTTATTGAAGTTTATTGATTTATTTATTTGAAGGGGAGGAGGGAGGGCGGAGGCAGAAGGAGAGAGAGAATCTTTTATTTTATTTTATTTTATTTTATTTTATTTTATTTTATTTTGAGAGAGAATGTTAAGCAGGCTCCATGCCCAGTCTGTAGCCTGAGGCAGGCTTGATATGGGGCTCGATCTCACGCCCCTGGCATCATGACCTGAGCAGAAATCAAGAGTTTATTAACCAACTGGGCCACCCAAGTTCCCCTTATCGAGGTATAATTTACATTCCTTACAAAACACGAGTTTCAATGCTTCATTACTACACATTTTGATAAATGTGTAAACCCACTTAACCCCTACTCCAATCAAGATATGTAATGCCTCATTACCCCAGATATTTCTTGAGTTTCTTTCTCCATTAACCCCCCCTTGCCTAACTCTATACACTATTTTCATTTTCATCATCACAGATGTGTTTTTGATGTTTTAGAACTTCTTATAAGGGAAGCATACAGAATATATGCTTTTGTATCTGGGCTCATTTGTTCAACATAAGGTTTTGAGATTTATTACTTACTTGTGTGTAGCAGCAGGCAGTTCTTTATATTGATGAGTATTGCTAAGTATGATATGAACTTATGCCTGGCAAGTGTTTTTCTTGCGGGGCCTTTTTTTGCCCTATGTACTTAGCTGGCAATGGAGAGATCGGAGTTCTCAACTTTATCACTCACCCATTTTGTGAATTTGTGCATGTCGCTTCGTCAAGCTAGACCTCATCTTCGTCTGTCCAGGTGCTAGATGATCTATGAATCCATTTCAACTCATATATTTTATGTTTTCTTGTTCATGATTGTTTAGTAACTGAATATCAATTGATAAAGAACTATTTCTAAATTACTAGCAGCTACGTTAATCTTAATTTAGTGATTGTCATCTTCAACTCAATTGCTAGACCACAGAGTTATGATTTCTTCTCTTCCTGAGGTAGGCTTTTCAGTATGACTTTAAAGGGAGTAGAATACATGGTGTATAACTCCTACACTTATCTTTCACTACTTTAATGCAGTACTTTTAGTTCTTGCTAAACCATTTTGATCAAACTGTAACATACTTCACCCATCTCTGTCAAAATCCCCAACATCTTTTAAAGATACATTTCAGTTGTCATATTTTCCATAAAACTTTCTCTAAGCAGTGAAGTTAGGAGTGAGTGAATCTCTTTCACCTTTGAAATCTTACTGCGTTTTGTATCATTCTTTCTCTGTCTTAATCACTTCCACATTCATTTATTCATTCATTCATTCAAGTACTAATGCCTGTGTCTAGCCTGTAATAAGTATAAGGGATACAAGAACAATAAAAACAAGATAAAGTCTCAATTCTCATGAGCTTGCATTCCAGTATGACAATTATGAAACAATTATGCACAGTTACAAATAGCTTGTACTACTAAAAAAATTACTGATACCACTATGCTGCATGACAATGAGATCTGATCTCATCTTGGGTGGATTGGGGGAGAACCTACAACAGCATGATGTTAAAATTCAGGTCTGAAGAGGAGTGAACCATCTGAAGGTGTGTGTGGTGATAGTGGTGGATGATGGAGGCAGAGTGAACTGATTTCCTGGCACGGTGACCTATATTAGAAGGCAACACAACACGGTTTAGAAACCCATGAGATTTCGAAAAGTGAGGGTAAGAAAATTGTGAGAAGAATCTAGAACAGGTAGGGAAGTACAAGACTTTTTACAATGTTAGAGTTTTTTTTTTAAGATTTTGGATTTTACCTTTTGAGCTATTCATAGGGCTTTAAACTGATCACGTACTTAGGTTTAGAAGAGAGTTTTGGACTGAATGTACACGTGGGGAAGTCCGTGGCTGATGGATGACAAATGAAGTTGAATGTGTTGATGAGAAGCCTGTGGAGAGTGTTAAGAATGAGAAGAGGTGTCAATTCAGAGACTTCAGAACCTCCCAGAATAACCTTTTGCATGTTTAGATGTATTAGAAATATTTGTAGAAATACCTCATTAGCTCCCCTTAAATTTTAAGATAATGTGACAGAATTAAAACTTTTAAGTGTAAAGATTTAAATCTAAGCAGTCTTGTTTCAAATTAAGGCATTATCCTTCATTGGCTGTGTGACCTTGAACAATTTGCTTAAATCCTATTATGCTCTTTTTTCTCCTTCTTTAAAATGTAGATAATAATGATTCTACTATGGGAGTCTTAAGAATCAAATGATTCTTACCTAGAACAAAGAGAATGATGCCACCACGTTCTATGCACTAGTACCTGTTGGTCTCTTTTGTGTTCCAGGTTTTTTTTTTTTTTTTTTTTTTTTTTTTGTGGTTTACAAGGCAGAGCATGGATCTGTAAAGCAAATATTCGTTTAAATTTAAGAAACAAAACAGATGTACATGGGGGGAAAAAAGAGAGGAAAACCAGAAAACAGACTCTTAAGAATAGACGACAAATGGAGGGTGCTGGAGGGGAAGTGGTAGGAGGATGGCTATATGGGGGATGGGCATTAAGGAGGGCCCCTGTGACGAGCACTGGGTGTTGTGGGTAAGTGACGAATCACTGGACTCTATGCCTGAAACTAATGTTATACGTTAACTAACTAGATTTAAATAAAAACTTGAAAAATTTTTAGAAAGTAAATATTTGCTAAAAAGGAAAGATAAGGAAATAACAGAAGATGGAATCATGGAGGAAAGACCCAAATGAATACAAAATGATTATAAAAATTATCAAGTTAGTGTGTAAAGTCAATTATTTTTTTAAAAATTAATTATAGTGTGCTATTTCTTAATATAGCATCATAAATTGTATTGGTCTGGGTTTATACATCGGCCCTGATTCCCTAAGGCTTTTGTTGCTTCCCTTGTTCTTGTTGAGTTAGGAACTGTTAAGGGTCTAAGATTTTACTCTGATTGCAAACTAATAAGCAAGCCTGTTATAGGTTCATATGCACATGTTCTAGGTCAAAGACACAGACAGTTTATTATTCACAGCAGAAAAGCTGCAGCCAGCGCAATACTTGCATCAGTTCCTCCTGCCCCCATTCCCACAGGGCAATTCAAGGAGGGCCAGGTGCTTTAAGGGCACATGCAAGAGGTTGCACCTCAGACAAAAAAGCAAAACAATAAGGACAAGAAAACCACAGCTCCACAATTAGAATAGAGGATGCTCTTAGATGTCTGCTGGCATATCCGCCCATCCTCCCCTCCAAAATAATGGATTACTCCTTACCTTGGAAGGTAATGAAATATCCCTGGGGGGAGGGGGGTGGGGGGGAGGCAACTTACCACCTTGGAATACCCTGGAGTCCCTGCCCTCAGGGAGACCTTAGCTTCCAAGGCATGCTTATGAGTCAACGCGCCTTTGCTCCAAAGGCCAAAAGGGGGGAGAAATGGAAGAAATCCACCCAAGATTGTTGCCCAACAGTTTTTTGCCCTGCGTGGCCCCAGCTACCAACCCCACTCTAACTTGGGTTGAAAAGCCGTGGCTGCCACACAGTCACCTTATTTTCCCAGCTCACCCTTTTCGTCACCTTCCCAAGCCAGGACGGGCACGTCCTCCCCGGCGGCCGCTGAGGGGGTTGGTGGCAGCTGCAGGCGCTGTGGTTGCGATGCCGGACACGTCACAGCCCCCAGCCCCCCTGGCAATGCCATGACTCAGCGAAGCAGCCGGCTTTGACCCAGTGAGAGACTTAACGGAGACGGAGTCAGCAGATCGGGACCCGACCCCTGCACTGGGAACCCGACCGCTGCACTGGGGACCTGACCGTTGCACTGGGGACCTGACCCCTGCACTGGGGACCTGACCCCTGCACTGGGATCCTTGTCGCGACCTCCCTTTTCTCAGAAAGCCAGGCCGGCACCCTAACAGCTGGCATTCTTGCTGCGTGGGTGTTGTATGCACATCTTTTTCTAGGAAAATGAAAATCTTCGTACAAAATAAAGGAAAATATCAATGCACCATTCATTTAACACACACATCACCAATCTCAGGTGCATCAAAAAACTTTGAATTAAGTGAAACGTCTCTTTGCATTCACATCTTCACTTTCTGTTCCCCTAAACCAAGTGTGATGCTCTACGGCCAGAATGTCTGGAGTCTCACAGGATGGCCCCATTCCTGGACGTCCCTTCAGTTCTCTGTACTTTTCACATCCCCTCCCCGCACACCTCTGGGCGAGGTTCTTAGGTATCACGCTAATTTAAACTTGAATGGTAATGAATTCCAGCACAAAACTTTCCAAAGAAAAAAGATTATTTTGGAAAACAAAATCTTATTTCAATACAAAGACTTCAGTGGTGAGAATTAGTCATTTTAGATAGAAGGATAATTTGGTAGATAGAGGAGTCATTCACATCTTAAATCAAACTGTGCAGGCAGCATCCTACTCAGTCTATTTGCATAAGTCTTTCCTTGGTATGAAAATATTCAGAAAATCCAAAACAAGCACTTGTGGTACTTTGGATGATTTTAATATTGATCTCTCTGAATACTGACTCAAATATGGGCACACTTGTTCCTGAAACAATTCTAAGTATTTTTACCACCTCTTCTAAAAAATTATACATACTTTCAACTACTTCCCTTATGTATTGCATATATTTATATTTATAATGGCAGTTAAGTAATGAAGTAATATAGATATGCATTAAGTTCAATTGTCTATAATTGGGTATAACAGTTAAAGTCAACAAATATGCTTTATTGCATATACTCCATAAACAGATAATAGATAACCAGATGACATGTTTGAATGAGGAAATAAATTACTATGAAATATCTCTATAAAGATGGGTGGTCAATTAAAAAATAAAACCAACAAGAATAGCACCATAGTAATGCTGGAAGCAGTAAATATTTCTAGGGGTAGTGAGGCCAAGGTAATGTCATCATCAGCTGTAATTTCCCAGGCCAACTATCAATTATTTTTGGACTTTTTTGACAGATTTCTGAGCAGTGGACTATTTGGCATAAGTGAAGACATCATTTTTAGCCTTAATCATAAAATGTCTTATTGGTTATCTACTTTTTCTCTGTCCCATCCATATGGCAGTTTTTGAAGATATCTAGATAAAAGAGACATACATTATATAAACCTCATTCCTCATATTTACCCTTAAAGGAAAACTTTCCAGAAGAGACACCCAATCTTTATTAGACAATGATATGACCAAGAAATAAACTTCTATGTTGTTAAGCTACAGAGATATTTGAGTTGTTTTCTCCAGCTAGTTTGCTTCTTCTGGAATAAGTAGGGACTCTGTAATATATGTAGAGAGGAATGGTCAAATTTGAAGGATATTGTCAAAAAAGTATTGACAAGCTAAGGGATATTTAATCTGATGGAGTGAAAAGAAGTGAAGAAAAAGAGAAACCAGACACCTTCTACTTCTAAGGTATCAGCAGAATAACAGATTCTCTGACACACATGGGGGATTTGTGAAGAAAGACTGCTTAAAAAGTATGTCACTTTCTGTCACCTGACAAGGAGTAAGTTTCAGAGAAATCCAGAAATTCTCCTCTCTATCAGGGACAACAAATGATCTACATGACCTTGTTAATTAGTGCAGAAGAGTCCATGTAATTCTGGTATATTTAGCTTTTTTTTAAAAAAAAAAACGATATTCTATGTGTTTGGAGGGAGAGATTAGTCATATTTTCTATACAATACAGATATGGTAACACATGTAGAGAATATACAATTTCTATTTCTAAATCATGTCACAAAACAGAATATACATTGAAAAGAAATTTTGTTATTTTTTGCTTTGCTAAAAAGACTATGTTCTCAGACCAAATAAATCTTAGTTCAGCTTACTTGACACTTTAAGGGTAAAGTTTTCTGTCATCTATGAATTTACTTACCTACACTATATTAAGCAAGCATTTATTTTCCATCTTGTCTGTCTTGGTTTCAAACCAAATCAT
The DNA here is from genome assembly GCF_011100685.1 of Canis lupus familiaris. Lineage (NCBI taxonomy): Eukaryota > Metazoa > Chordata > Mammalia > Carnivora > Canidae > Canis > Canis lupus. The sequence goes on from NC_049254.1 coordinate 703,315, forward strand.
CCACTGTGTGAAATTGGGAAATTTATTTGATTTCTCTGAGGTTCGGTGTGCTCATCTATAACAAGGGCAGTATCTGTTTTACAGGATGAAAACAGATATTAAAATTATTTACACTTAGATAAAGGGCATCCATGTTTTTGTATAATATTGATGCAAAATTCAAATATAGTACATGCATCGTGTTACCTTGATCAGTCAGTCCAATAACATGAAAAAAACAGAATAAATTTATTTTAGAGCCATGTGTTCTTAAAGAGTCTACTGTGGTTCATAACGCTAATGTTACTTTTCTAAGTGTTAGTAAGACCTTTTAATTATGTCAGATTCATTATCATATACTTATATGAATTTACCTTTTGAGAAATTGGACAACTGCCTGTTCTGGATCATATTTTCCAATATCTCACCAATCTTACCTATTCCCAGGAGTTCACAAGGAAGTTATACAGAGGGGTCTTTCCAGAAAACGCACAATATTTATTACTGTCTCTTTGATTCCAAAACTATGAATAAATGTTTGTTTCTTAATAATACCAAATATCTCTTTCTGGCTCTGCTAGACGGCATCTTCATCCTGAAACACGGGCTGATGGCACAGCCTCTCTCTTGGATATTGGTTGGTGGTATTGTGGCAAATAGATAAAAATTACATAGCAAGCCATGTGCTAGATGTCAAGTTCCTTCCCAGGAGTGACGCTCCAAATTTCACTGCCCAAATCACATGTACATTTGAGTTCAGTGGGATGGAAATATTATGTAAAGCTTCTATAAAATATGTCAGACAAGGAGATAAGGTGATTCAGGTAAAGATAATATAAACCACCACAGAACCCCATGCATGTTTATGAAGAAATTTAATTTAGTTGTAGAACTAAATTTAGTAATAGAGACAAGTAAGGAGTAGTGAAAGAATATTAAATTATGTAATTCTGGCAATTTAACCTCACTAAGCCTCAGTTTACTTATCTATAAAGTGGGAATTTTAGTCTCCAGCTGGTAGAATCATTGTTAAAATAAAATGTGTTGGGACACCTGAGTGGCTCAGAGCTTTAGCGCCTGCTTTCGGCCCAGGGTGTGGTCCCAGGTCCGTGGGATCGAGTCTTGCATTGGGCTCCATGCAGGGAGCCTACTTCTCCCTCTGCCTGGGTCTCTGCCTCTCTCTCTCTCTCTCTCTTTCTCTGTGTGTGTGTCTGTCATGAATGAATAAATAAAATCTTTAAAAAAATGTGTCAATAAATCAAAAGTATATAGAAGTATATAGCAGAGTAGCTAGCACTTGGTAAAGACTCAATTGTTAGCTATTGTTATCTTTTATTTCATTATTTTAATGTAAGAGTAAAATAACAAAATATGTTTAAATTAGAATTATTAAAAATAAATGTACACCTTGTTAGTCGTGTATGGATGTTGTGTTTTATGCTTGTTTCCTTCCACACCATTTCATCTTCTGGTGAGTAACATCAATTTTCTTCTGGGGAATTATCCTTCTCTCACTCTCAGTTCATACTTTTGGGTGGGGTTGTCTAACCATCCTCCGCGGGCGGCAGCTTGAGAAGAGAACACATGGTTTGGTTGGTCCTGTCATTCTGCCGTCCCAAGTGACTGGCCTTCCAATGGGCCAGGATAACGGGCACCACTTCCTTGGCTTTATTTGAATACGGAAGCAAAGCTACCTTTCTGCTGAAGTTGGAGTTAAGAGGACAAAACTCTGGAACTGTGTCCCAGGTTGGGTTACCTGGGAAACAGACTTTTTTTTTTTTAAGGATTTTATTTATTTATTCATGAGAGACACAGAGACAGAGAGAGGCAGAGCCACAGGCAGAGGGAGAAGCAGGCTCCATGCAGGGAGCCCGATGTGGGACTTGATCCCGGGTCTCCAGGGTCACACCCCGGGCCAAAGGCTGCACTTAACTGCTGAGCCACCGGGGCTGCCCCAAGGGAAACAGACTTTGAGCAGGGAAGTTTCCTGGAGGATACCTTCCAGGTCATCTAAGGAAAGGGAGTGCTTCAGTTGGTTCAGTGTGGTATAACAAGGCAATCAGAGTCCGGGTGACTTCTGAACAACAGAAATTAATTTCTCACAGTCCTAGAGACTGGGAAATCCAGTCTTGCAGATTTGGTGTCAGGCTACAGCTCGCTTCCTGATTCATAGATGACATCTTTTTTGCTGTGCTCTCACATAGTGCGAGAGAGCAAGAGGGCTTTCTCTGGCCTCTTTCATTAGGCCACTAACCCCATTCATGAGGGCTCCATTTCTATGATCTAATCACCTCCCAAAGGCCTTATGCTAATACCATCACCTTAGGAGCTAGGATTTCAGCATGTGAATTTGGGGGGGACACCAACAGTCAGACCATAGCAGAGAGTAAAGGAAGTAGAATCAGGCAGAGGGAGGATTGAGTTGAGATGAGTCACAATGCCTCAATTGGTCTTCCAGAGCTCTAGAATTCGATGGCTCTTTAGAAAGGGTCACTCCAGGCAAGAAGCCAGGGACTTTGTATTCCCTGTTGGGAGTCATTGGACGTAGGCTGCCTCCAGGGAGAGACCATGTCCTCGAGAAGGTGGATCTCTTCAGCTGGGCACAACTCCTGGAAAGGGACTCAGTTGCCATGATCAAAAGAGAAGTAAATATATCAAGCCTGAAAGGATACTCTCATACAGTAGGCTTTCGAGCTGGCCTAGAATCAGAGTATCACAGAGAAACATAGAGCTAGTTAAGCATGAACACTAGACACGGTATTTGTGCTTCTGGATTTAGCCACTCCTGAATTCCTTACCTCTTAGACTTTTTCATGTTATCAATTTAAAAAACTCTCATCTATTTTTTTGGTTGCTCTTTTTTTTTTCAGTGATTTTTTTTTTTTTGTCATCGATTGAGACATCATTCTTTCATATTATCCCCTTTTTCTCAAGGTTCTATCTCCTTCATTTTCTTACATTCATACTTGACATTATACAAGAGGAAGATTCTAAAGGAAAATAAGCTGAAGAGGAATATCAGAAAATTTGTTCTTTGAAATCTCCTGAAAGAAAGGATTACTGATAGATTTTAATAGCTAATGGCTTGAGCAAGATTGTAAAACTGAAGACTGTCTTTCACAGATGGGCATTGTTAAATATATTGCTCTTAATGAGAGGGAATAGGGATGGAGAGTAAACTTCCTGAAAACTGAATGAATTTAGGATGAGGCACTGATTTTTTTGACAGTACTGACAATGTTTCCCTATTCATGTACTAAACAACGCGGCTTTTTGGGCCTGAAAGGAAACTCAAATGATTTGGGAATCCAAGTATTGCTTTAAAAGAGAAAAAGAAATTGCTCTAAATATGGTGCATCTCAGGAAGAAGAATGATATACTTGATATTTAGCACTGTCTCCACTGTGTGCCATGCTTCATCAGTCAAATGAGCTTAGATCTCAGTTATAATTGCTTATAAGTATTCAAGGCAAGAAAACTACATGGGCAAATACAATATTTCCTCCACTATGACTTTGATGAACCAGAATTAATTTCACATTGTGATCAGTTGATTTTTGCTTCACGGCAAAAGCTTGAGGTAAAGTACATTGTGATTGTAAACGCTATGTATTTAGTGCTGTTTGACAAAAGCATTGTGTTAGATCAAAATCTGAGTTTAGAAAAAATATGCCAGTTTCAGTGATTTTCTATTTTATTTAATTTTTATTTATTTTATAAATGTAGGGGAAAAGTAGATTTTTTTTCTGAAGATTTTATTTATTTATTCATGAGAGACACAGAGAGAGGCAGAGACACAGGCAGAGGGAGAAGCAGGCTCCACACAGGGAGCCCGATGCGGAACTCGATCCCGGGTCTCCAGGATCAGGCCCTGGGCCGAAGGCAGGCGCCAAACCACTGAGCCACCCAGGGATCCTGTGATTTTTATTCTTGATGCAAATGATATCACTTATTGCAGGAAGCTATTACAACTTTGGGATCTGGTTAAAGAAGTACATTATTAAGAGGAAATACCGTAATGGGCATTCATTCTTTACATTTACATTGCTGATAGGTAGTGTGTCTCAATGTTACAAATGTCAACGGCTTTAAAAAGGAAAAGAAAATGGCTAAATGTTCTAAAGAGTCTCATACAGGCAGGGCTACTTCAGTAGGCTCCGACCTGCGGGGGCTGGAAAGCCTGCCAAGTGTTATACCTAATTTTCCACTTTGGTTAGCAGACTTAGATTATTTTTCTAGGTATAGAAAAGACATAGTTGGGAGCTTCAGGATCCCAAGCGACCGCATGGAACAGAGAGAGAGAAACCAGTGCAATCAGTATGGGATCCCATACAGAGTCTGGGTTTCTGGACACTATACTTTGAAAGGCAAGTTTTGTTCTCTTAAACGAAAACGTGAATATTTGCCTATTGCTACTCCAACTCAAAAGCCCAAGTAGAAATTACTAAGAAGAATATAGTTATGTTCTTATAAAAAATATTCATGGGAAATTACACTGAGAATGTCCTCTCTCTGGTGGCTTTTCTCTACTTGAAGCAAGAAACTTAGAAAATCTTCTTTCTTATTTCTTTGATTTCGGAGTTTCTGGATAGAGAATAAATGGTTCCTATCAGTTCCATTGAAGGGAAAAGCGAAATCCAGAAAAAAATCGACTATCCTAGGAATAGAAAAAAAAAAAAAAAAGTACTCATTAGCTTTTAAAAACGTCTTTTGGGGGATCCCTGGGTGGCTCAGTGGTTTAGCATCTGTCTTTAGCCCAGGGCGATCCTGGAGTCCCGGGATTGAGTCCCGCGTCGGGCTCCCTGCATGGAGCCTGCTTCTCCCTCCTCCTGTGTCTCTGCCTCTCTCTCTCAATCTCTCTCATAAATAAGTCTTAAAAAAAAAAAAAAAATCCTTTGTACCAAGTACGTGTTTGTCTTTGGAACAAAGCAGTCAAACTGCTTGTGCCTCTGCTTGAAGAGCACATGAGGCTCCTGTTTCCCTCGCATCAGTCACCGCACGATGCTTAGGTTGTCCTAATTATTCGAGACCTTTCGATTGGTATTTGGTGGTGTGGTTCCTTCCCCTGAGGGATCTGGGGGGCGCCCAGGCTGCTCCCCTCGCCGCGAGGCCTGCAGCGCGGCCTTCCCCCTGCCCAGGCGGCGCGGCCCCGGGCTTGGATGCTTACATTCCAAAAATAGTTTTCTTCCTTAGAACCTCAAATCTGAAACAGTCCCCGTCCCAAGGCAAAGCAGAGTGTCCCTGTCACTAGTTATGTTTCCAAATGTTTTCTTTCCCTTTTCTTCCTCATTTCTTTCCTAATTTGTGACCGTATGAGATGTGACATCCAGGGCGCCAGAGCCACCTAAATTCGCACAGTTTTCATCACTTACGAAATGATCATTTTGGGTTCGTTGCCATCGCAGCCTCTTTCTTTTATTACCGTAAACGTCCTTCTCTTTACGGTCGACCAGCCAATTGCTTTTTTTATTTTTTTATTTTTTTTTTATTTTTATGATAATCACAGAGAGAGAGAGAGAGAGAGAGGCAGAGACAGAGGGAGAAGCAGGCTCCATGCACCGGGAGCCTGACGTGGGATTCGATCCCGGGTCTCCAGGATCGCGCCCCGGGCCAAAGGCAGGCGCCAAACCGCTGCGCCACCCGGGGATCCCTGCTCTTCTTTTCAATGAGGCGTCGCAGAGCTCGGCCACCCGGACCGTCTGGCTTCGGAGACACGCGGGCCGCAGCACCAGGGCACGGCCCCGCCGGGGCCGACACGTTCACGGAGGGCGGAGAGCAGCCGGGTCCTGGACCTCGTGGCCGCGCTCACGGCGGGGGCAGCTCCCGACGCCCTCGTGGCCTCACCCCGCCAGGCCCGCCCGCAGCCCGCCGACGCCCGTCCGCCTGCGGTCCGCCTGCCTCTCCTCGGTGGCCTCTCGCCCGCGCGGGCTCGGAACGAGGACCCCAAGTCCTCGTCCCGTCGCCCCAACGAGAGGGCTGGGCCCCGGAACACGCCGGGGCCCCCGGGGGAATCCCGGAGCCCAGGCACGCGGTGTGCGAGCGCTCAGCCGGACTGACCGCGCAGAGGCCCGGGCACCCCGGCCCCCCGCCCACCGCCCGGCCCCGCCCCGCCCCCGGCCCCGCCCCGCCCCCGGCCCCGCCCCGCCCCCGGCCCCGCCCACCGCCCACCAACCCGCCCTGCGGCGACTGCAGCGGGTCTGACTCCGAAGTGGGTCCCGGGGCTGAGCGTTTGCTGCGGTGGGTGAGCGCGGTTCCCAGGCTGACCCTCAGCCCCGCACGGCTCACGTCGCTTTAGGGATCGAACACAGAGACTGTGCTCCGCTTGTTAGCGCCGACCCCTTCCGCGTAGACAATTACCCAGTTTAACGGCCCCTGGGCGACACACGGCACGTGGCCCGGGTACCACGGGCTGCCTCCGCCCAAGCCGAAGCCGAAGCCGAAGCCGCTCGCACCCGGTTGGCTCCCGCGGGAAGTGGCCTCTGCGGGAAGCAGAGGGAAGGAAAGAGCGAGAGAGAAAGAGACACTTATTTTTAGACAATGAAGAATTCAGAAAACAAGAAATAAAAAGACACACGAAAGGAAACACATAAACAATAGGAATACTCTTACCTCTAGATCTTACGTTGAGTTTTTTCGTACTTCTTATCCCTGCGCACCTGCCCTGCGCTCGGTCCAGGAGCGATGCTGCAGGAGTGACCCTAAGATGCAGCGGGATGCGCAAGCCCTCCGGAGACCCCGCTAGGGTCCAGCCAAGGCCTCTGAGGGCAAGGCCGAGGCCGAGGATCAGTGTCTTCCAGGTGGGTTGAGCATCAGTTCTGAAGGCGGGGCGCAGCGGTTGGGCGTCCCCCTCACGTCCCGCCCCGGCTCCGCGGGGGGCCTGCTTCTCCCCTCGCTCTGCCTGCCACTGCCCCACTCTTGCCCCCCCCCCCCATAAGTAAATAAAATCTTAAAGAGAAAAGGAGGAAGAAGGCATATTAGGGTCAGAAACCCCAGTGTACACTCACAGATGTGTACACCGCCTGGCAGTTTAATGTGTGGGGTCAGATCAGCGCAGCCCGTCCAAACCCACACGAGGGGCTTTTCCGACCAGCGGAGCATCGGCCTCCTGGGTTCTTGGGCTTCACACTCAGGATGCTCGAGGGCACGCCCCATACGGTTTTGAGGGATGAAAGAAATAGTGTACAGACCTTGACGTGACTTCAGTCCGGCGGCTGTCCACGGCCGTGTCGCACCCTGCGGCGGCCTCATCGCCCCGGCCGACTACCCACACCCATCCCTGGCAGAAGTCCGGAGGCCTTCGAAGTCGGCTGGCGAGTGTGCACAGGGCGCTGCCGAGAACCCACACTTCATTTGTGTGTCCAAGCCTTTTGGGGGCTCCAGTGTTCAAGGTAGAGAGGCTCTTGCCATCTAGTGACTTTATGGCATGAAGGCTAACAAAGTTGGGATTCAATATGCATGAAGAGTTGACTTTGTGTCTTTCTCACCCATAAGAATACAAAAACTGGAGATAATGTGCATGAGGACGAGACCATTTCATAGTCTCGAGGGAACCCCCAGTCCTTTGGGAGAAGTACATCCTTCTAGAAGGAAAACTTCCAGTGGAATATATTTATTTCTATTATGTATTTCCAACAGATTTTTCTTCTTGATTTTAAAATGAATTGAATTTTTGAAAAATAATTTTTCCAAGAAAATTAAAAATGAACTTTTAAGATGAACTTAAATGTTTCCTTAAAAATTATAACATTGAACATCCATGCTTCCTGTTTTTTATCTGCTTTTCTTCTTTGGGGGCAGTCCTCTCAATTAAAAAACTGAAAAATATAAAAATGCAAAAAAAAAAGTAAAAATAAGAATAAAAATTCCGTGTCTAAGTCACTCTGCAAGGCAATGAGACTGGGGATACCTATGTAGGTGTTTAGCATCTTTTAACATTTCATCTTTCTAGCAGAAAGTTTCATGTACGGTCAAGGGGTGATAAATAGGACAGGCCTCTGTTTTTTGATGTAGGAATAGAAAGGGACTCGGGGATCCCTGGGTGGCTCAGTGGTTTGGCGCCTGCCTTTGGCTCAGGGCGCGACCCTGGAGTCCCGGGATGGAGTCCCATGTCCGGATCCTGGCATGGAGCCTGCTTCTCCCTTTGCCTGTGTCTCTGCTTCTCTCTCTCTCTCTGTCTATCATGAATGAATAAATAAAATAAAATAAAAATCTTTAAAAAAAAAAAAAAAGAATAGAAAGGGACTCCAGGAAAAGCCCTAGGAGCTCCCGGGGAACATATTTATCAGAAAGAAAAAAAGCAAAACCAGGAACAGGTAGCCCTGATTTCTGATTTGACATTTCTGATGAGCAGTGTGAGTGCGGATATGTTTCTGTGCATCATAGAGATCTGATTCCCTCACTGGTAAAGTGAACAACGTAGAGCAGATGCTTCCTAAGGTTCTCTGCCTATTGCATTCTGAAGAGCAAAATGAACAAGAAGAAAATACCAGCCAGCAAAATACATAAGACGTTCGCTGCAGAACGCCACAGCACTTACAACGCAGCAAACAGTGCTTGATGCTGCACTGACACAGAGATGAAGCCTGGGAGAGCTTCCATCCATACAGACTGATTAAGGAAATTAAAGCTAGGAGCATATAATGAGCCATACTTGTCCAAAAAAAGGGGAACAAGTTACATCATGTGGCACAGAATTCTGTCTCTGGCAGGATAATAAACTTCTCTGTTTCTACTATCTAATAAAGAAAAAGGGACTGAGAATTTAAGTAAATTAAGCTGAAATTAAGCAAATGTATGTCCAGAGGCAGACGGAGATTAAGGACTCTTTTTCATCAATATTTAATTTACTAAGACAGTCTTTAGTTTAAGTAACTTTCTTAGGCTGCTTGACAGCTGGTTGACTCTATAGTGACATGAGCCAAAATGATTCCTAAAATAACCACACTTATGCTATAGCATCTCATCAGGGTTTTACCAACATGTTTTGTGTGACAGGGGAAAAGACACAGCCCTCTGTGCAAATCGTGAACCTAAATAAAGAGGAAATAATCCTTGACTTCAAAGTTCTTGCTGTGTGCATGACTCAGCCCTGCCAGAACTGCAACTGTTTTATTACGTGTATTTCTTTGGGTTCTATTCTAGGAAAAGATTTAATTTAGGCAGAAGAAAGTTGGAGCTCCTTCCAATCATAAAACCTAACATTGAAAATAGCCCTGAGACCCATCATCGGATTGCTTGCATAGAGACACAACATAATTATCCATCTTTCCCACTTTTTCTGTTGGGCCCGATTGCCTCCAAAGAGAGTGGAAATGATGCAGTCCTACAGGAAAAGCAAAGCAGAGTAAATCAGTTATCTTCCCAAACTTGCAGGCGGATCCTAATGTGTTTACACTGTGTTTCTCTTGTGCAGGTTGTTCTCACCAGTCTTGGGAACTCACATACCTGGATGCGCTGACGGAGCCTGATGCCCTCTCTCCTCCATCTTAAAGCCATTTCTTCTCCTCGGGAACAGCTAATTCATTTTACACTGGGAAAGTTAAATTTAGCAAAAGGAGCCTTTTCAGAGCTGAGAGTTGTTGCTGATCTGGGAGCCTGTCAAGGTGATTCCATGCCAACTTGGACTGGCCTGGTGTTGAGGCTTCCAATCTTGCCAAATGTTGTGCTTATTTTGTGACAAAGATGAAAGTCACAGTTGGATTTAAAAGGAGGCCATCCAGTTTATTTTATTCTTGTCTCAACTCTCTAAATCTTTGTCTTCATGACTGAAAGCTTTGTAAATAAACAGGTGTCCACATGTCCCAGTGTGAACTAAAATTTTATGGAACCAGAGAGGGAATTGATTTATTTTTAAAAGAAAAGTTATTGTAATACTTTTCTTTGGAAACTAGAGGTAATAGTTGTTCTACAGTCTGTTTCCACAGATTTATTACTGTCCATACTCAGTATTTCCATGGGATTTAGGGTAAGAGTGTTGCATAAAAAGGTATGGGTTTGACATATGTCTTGGGAGCTAGACAAGCTCTCGTCAATGTAAGAAATGTTTATAGAGTGTGAAGTTTCTCTGTAAGTGCTGAAGAGAGGCCATCGCCCGTATTTACGGTTTCATTTATGGTACAAGATCCGTACACTGAAATAGATACGTAAACTCAGGTATCCTCAGCCAGAGCACTTTGCCACTTTTTTCTCAAATGCCTAAAAATATAATTTCCTCCTGCTGCTGCACAGTAAAATAAATATTCTTATTATGAATAATGTCTTCTATGGTAATGCACACAGATGCATGTGCAAACATTTATGCAAAACCACACTTTTTTCTAATTAACTAATCTTCCAAAGTGCCTAAGAATTCCCTGTTTGGACATGAAGCATCTCAGGTACCTGCATATAACTGCTTCAGCAAACTAAAAGCCAAGTGTCTCATTTGTAATAGCACAATAATCTCGGCATGGAGGGGCGTATTCAGTGGGGTTATATTGTTTTCAGTATTAAATTTAGGTGTTGGCAACGATGTAATATTTACTCTAAAGTCAATTTTAAAAGTTTTGAGATATGTGTATGTATATAATATTTATATACTATAGAAAATACCCTATCTTGAATTATCCTAACAATTATATTTTTTAACATATTTAAAACCATGTATGTAGTTTATTAACCACATATGTGCTCATTTTCCACTGTGTTTCATCTCATATAAAATATGCAATAAACTTATCATGTAGATATGCACAAGTAGGCATCTTTGTCATATATGTCATTTGCTTTGCAGGCATCCGTATTCCCTGGTTGGATATTTAGAAATTTTGCAATGGGATGATCAATTACCTAATTTAAATATATAAATTATTTAATTATAAATACAAGCACAGCAGGTTGTCAAAATACTGCACGACCAGAAGCCAAAATGTTTCTGGCTTTTGAAAATACCTTAATAACTCATCTCTTGCAACTTTCATGATCTTAACATGTTAATTATTTACTTCAATTCATGAATGAGTCTAATGCCACAATACTGCAGTTTTACCCTAAGTATGCAAAACAACTTTGCTTACGGATCTCCAAAGAGCTGGGTGACCTAAAGGGCCTCATTCACATGCGTTGTATTTGGGAGCTATAGGCAGAGTCACAGGAGTCACAGGGCCACCCTCTCTCGTCCCACAGTTGGCTAGCTCAGCCATTCCACATGGTGCTCCTAGGATTCCAACAGCAGCAAGGATGCAAGCACTTTTCAAGTCCCTGCTTGTGTCACATTTGCCCACTGTCCTGTTGGCTAAGGCAAGTCAAATAGCCAAGCTCAGGCCAAGAGTGGAAGAGTCCTACAATGGGCATGGATACAGGGGAGGGAGGAAAACTGGTGGTCTTTTTTGCATAGTACCACAAAGATCCTTCCTAAAGATTTAGATTCTTCTGAAGGGGTCTCTTTTCTGAGGCACCCAAGTTTTGAAGGAAAGAAAAATGAGCATAAGTCGCAGCTTAATAGATGTAACCAAAATATACGTCAAGAAAAATAATTAGTAAATAGAAATGTCAGGGATGAGGCATCATAGAAGAGAACAGCAGCATGAGGTGACTGAATGCATTGAATTTAGTCATTGCACTGTGTAGACTTCACACTGTGGCTGCAGAGGGCTAATACCTCTTTCTTACTCATACTGTCCAAATACAGTATTTTCCAAATGTGGTCCTTGAATCAACTGCACGTACTGCAATAGTACCACTTGAGATGTCTGTAACAAATGTCCCATTCTCTGAGACTTTGATTCAGATACCAGGGATGGCTGTGAGTTATATGATCTGTAGCAAGCATCCCATGCTATTCTCTGAAGAAGAAACAGGTCCACAGAGCGAGGGTGTGTAGTGGTCATCCTGGATTCTCAGAATGCAAGGTTAGCACTGAGGGTCCCAGTATACCAAATATTACCTTAAGAATTAGAATAGTTAGTTTTATCTCCTTGAAGAAAATATTTCCTTCTATTCCTGGATTAGACAACAATAAGAATGTGCATTTAGTTGTTTTCTTTCTTCTAAAAGGTTCAAGGCATTTCTCCTCTTTCTAGATATCCGGATGTGTAATGAATCACTTCACCAAAAGCACGAGCATATTATTCACACTTTAAAATTACTTTTCAGCCTTAAAATTCATAATTTTATGAAAGAACTTTGAATATCAACACCAGAAGGGATTATGAAAATGAAATCAATGAATTATCATGATATCCTAATATTAAAGGCATATATTTGCAGTTTATAACTTCCAGAGTTATTGTTTTATAAGGTTAGAAAATAATGTCATTCTTCCAAACACACCTTTCCCTCAAGGGAGCTTTCCACATACTTGTGTCTCACCACTGCTATCTTACAGATAAAAAGCAAATCAGGTAGGTTTTGCAAGCAAAATGCCATGAAGCCAATAACTGTATTAAAAATAGAAGTCGGATCTGTGATTTCCTATAGAGAGTTCTTTCGACAACACAACATTTCAAGGCACTAGACTAGGTATGAAAATAATCTGAGAAGTCTTCCTTCCTAAGGCTATCCATATGTTGGGGTAGGCTTGGATCCAGTCCTGCCTACAAGTTGGGGAACTAACTAATGAGTCCTGGTGTTTCTTCCTGCTGACAATTCTATATCATTATAAATCTTTCAAGATACCTAGTTCCCTAAACAGATTCTGAACAATTAAACATTAATTTGTTGCAGAAGGAGACGGCGCACCCTCTTATTATAGCAATAATAACTTCCAAAATTAAAGGCTTTCTTGTCACCTTATTTACTTATGTAAATATGCATCTATCAGTGTTAAGGTTTCTTGTTTAAATGTGCATGAGCTCAAATCAGAGTGGGGAGAAGGCAAGGACAGATTGTCTTGAACATCAGGAGAGAGTGTGATCTTGGCCTGTCTGCTCAGCCTGAGGTGCTTTGACACTTCTTTCTAACACACCTAAAAATACTTTTTTTTTTCTCCTGCTGCTACAATTGCAAGTATGAAGTCAATCAAAGAGGAATATAATCTATCTTCTGAATATATCAATGAGAGAAATCCTCAAAGACCTAACAACACTGCCTTTTTTGAGAGAGAGCAAATAACAGTACAAAGAAGGAAACATTTTCCTCAGATCATATGCATAACAAGATTAAAAACAAAAGCGTGCATATCTCTTTACAAATGAAGGCATAGAAATCAAGACCATAATTTTATCTATATAAATATTAAGAAAAGCAAAGAAAATATGTTTGATTCTTGAGAGAATCAATCATGAACACATAAAAGATTAATAAAAGACTGTATTTTGAAGACATTAATCATTTATCAAAAATCAACAAATAAATCCACATATTAAGCATCAAAAGACACATATTTCAAGACACACACTATTTATTCATTCAGAGTATACTTACTGAGTATACTTACACTTACTGTGTGCTAGCTACTGTGCAAACAAAGGGCCAACATCCCAGAACTTGCTTTCTAGTGGTAGAGGCATATATATTAATGTGGTTAAAATTATAAAGAGGAATAAAGAGAGGGATGGTAGCCAATACCAGAGCTATATGATCAGACCCAAGGAAAGCTTCAGAAAGAGACATCTGAGCTCAGATCACCATTCAAATTGTCTGAGTTATTATCTTCTCTATGTTCCCATAGCAAACCATGTTGTACAAATCAGATATAGAACTTGATAAATTGTTTTCTATTGATTTAACCTCCAGATTTGAATGGGAAGTTCATGGAGAAGATAGATCATGCATTTTCCGTCTTTTTAATCTCAGCACATGAAATACAGAAAGCTTTCAATAAATGCCTGTCAAATGAATGACTTAAATTGATACTTGCATAATATATTTGAATATTCATATTTTTAATCTCTGCAAATATGCATTTATAGATATAATTATTTTATCTACTGGCACCAAAGTTCTTCTTAGGGAGGGAATGTTATTTAGGAAATTAAGCTCCTTTGATGTGGAAAATGAGACCCTGAGGCTTTCCTGTAAAAATAAACAGCAAAATAAAACTAAAAGCTAAACTTGATGCATTAAAAAAATGATGATGAGACACTTAGAGGTGGGAACGTAGTGAAAAGAGAAGAAGTGAAGGTAGGAAGAAAGAGGTCGATCATGTTCGAGGAGCCTGAAAACCAGACAGAAAGATGATCATTCGAAATTTTGCAGTGCCCAAAAACGTGTTAAATCAAAGGCAGACCTAGCAAGTAATTTAAGATCATTTGCATTTGTGTGATGTAGATTCTTCTCTTTCCCAAAATTCAGTAAATTCTATAACAAATATAAATATCCTGTCTTATTTTTGGAAAACTCAAGTAAAAGTGTCTGGATTTCATTTATCTGTCAATACAGAGGAGAGAAAAGAGAACATCCATGCAGGATGAAATGTAATTGAGACCAGGAGCTCATTAAGAGCATCCAGGTTTCGATACTACATTGGTACTGAACTGCCTTACACAGCAAGCAATCATAAAATTGGGCAAAATATATGAGACAAATGCTTCTTTTAATACAAAGTATAAACTTTAAGCACTTTCTCTGTGTTAGTCACTTGCAAATGTTGACAACAGCGGTACAATTCCGTCATTTCTGACAAAAGGAAACTCCTAAAGAAGCTCCGTGTGCTCCCTGGTCAGTCTCTCTATCAGTATGGCATGAAACTAGAGCTCAAGAGGGGCAGATACACCCTGCTGAGATGAGATGGGGTCTGGGACAAGTGATGTGGCTGAAAAAGGGAACTGGGAGGGGGCAGTCCGAGGTCCTCCTTCATGCATCCTGGCTGAGAGTGGGACTTCACATATGTAGGGCCGGCTTATCTGGAAACAGTTTCTTCTGGGTTGAGAATAGAACTGAGTTCTTAGAGTTTAATCAGAACAAGCAGATGCTGGAGGTCTGGCTGAGCCAGAACGGAGAGACATCATTAACACTTCATTAAGACCTCAGGCACTGGGCAGAGACGCAAAACTGCCACATTATGAAGAAAGGACCACACTATAGAGTACAGCCTTCTCGAAGTCTATTTCAACAAAGTTTAAAATCAAGACTTGAAGAAGTCCACGCTTTGGAATTTGAGACCTACCAAATTTGAAGGGTTTGAAGAATACTGAAGTTTCCATAGATTGATCTTCACAAAATATAAAAACAAGCCAATATGCTTTCAGTATGATCATCTAGTAATTGATTTAGAAAAATCAACATTCTTCAGAGAGAAGACAGTAGAATCTAGAGTCTCTTTATCATCCACAATTGCCAGTACACAACCGGAAATATGACAGATGTTCAGAAGAAATAACATTCAAGGGAAACTAACCCTGATATGATACAGGTGCTGGATTTGGAAGACAAAAACTTTAAAGAAGCTAATGTAAGTCTCTTGAATGAACAAAGCCTAAGGGACAATAGCAATGGTTTAGCATACATGTAACTCAAGTCTTGGAAAGAGAATAGAAAGAAATGTCAGACAAAATAGTATCTGACAAGTTTTTAAAAATAGAATAAAAAAAACAATTCTCATATCAAAGAACCTCAGCAAGCCTCAAGTAGGATAAGAAAACCACACTTAGATCAATGATAACCCAACTGTTAAAAAGCAAACATACTAATAACACCAAGAAAACAGAGGAGGTAGACACTTTACAAATGGAAAAAACAGTGATGCAAGTTATGACTGACTTCTCTTTAGAAACAATGGAAAAGCAAAAGATAATGGGATGTCATCTTTAAATTACAGAAACAAAAGAAAACCATGCATCCAGAATTTATGTCAAATGAAAATATAGAGAAAAGGAAAATAGGGGGATACCTGGGTGGCTCAGTGGTTTAGCACCTGCCCTTGGCCCAGGGCGTGGCTCTAGAGTCCTGGATTCGAGTCCCACATCAGGCTCCCTGCATGGAGTCTGCTTCTCCCTCTGCCTGTCTCTCTCTCTCTCTCTCTCTCTGTCTCTCATGAATAAATTAATAAATAATATTTTTAAAAAAGAAAATGAAATAAAATATCTTAAACAAAAACTATGAAAATTTTTTACCAGTTTACCTGTAGTACACAAAATGCCATAAAAAAAGATGTTTAGATTGAAAAGAAATGACATAAGATGGATTTCAGATATAGAGGAACTATTAAAGAGCACTGGATGAGTTATATAAAATATTTTTTCTCTGTAATTTTCTTAAAAGACAACTGTGTTTAAACACAAATTAACTTTATAAAATGGGTTCATAAATATATAAATGAAGAAAATATGGTAAAAATGACTTACATTATATAATTAATAAATGAAATTCTACTACTGTAAGGTTATTATGTATGCAAAGTAGGTCATGTGATTGTTTTGAAGTGTCAAGGTGGTATACTAACTATGAAGTGGGAAGCTATTAGCTCTGAATAGATTTTTTAAATAATTTTTTTTTACTTTAGAATATATACAGTACAGAGATTTCCTGCATACTCCACACAAGTTTCCCCTATTATTAACATTTTACATTCCTATGCTTCATTTGTCACAACTAATGAACTGGTGTTGGTAGGTCATTACGAACTAAGCTCTATGCTTTGTTTGTTTGTTTGTTTGTTTGTTTGTTTGTTTTTTACAACAATATCCTTTTTCACTTCCAGGATTCTATCCAGAATATTGCATTACATGTATTCATTATGACTTCTTGGTTTCCTCCGGTCTATGACAATTTCTCAGATTCTGGTATTCCCAATGAGCTCAATGGTTTTGAGGAGAATTGATCAGGAATTTTATAGACTATCCTTCGTTGGGATAAATATGATGTTTTTCTGGTGATTAGACTGAGGTCATAGATTTGAGGAAGGAAGACCAAAGAGGGGAAGTGCCATTCTGGAAGGAGGCCTGATTCCTTTTATTGGGGATTGATATTAAAAATCAATATCTGGGCACTGGGTATCCACATTGCTACCATAATATAATCGCATTAGGCTTATTCAACAGACACAGCTGGGAAATATATGTGTATATATTAACATATGACTACGCATGGATCTATAATTTGTTTATCTACCCCCCTGCATTTATATGAAGATAAACATGGCTCTCTGACTTTAATCTAGTACTGAAAGTTCATTCTAGCTTCTCCCCTTTATCTCATCTGTTACTTTTCTCTCCAGGGGTAAGAAACCTGACTCTTGCCAATGGTCGTCCATTTATTTATTTATCCAATCCTAGTATATGTGGTGATTTCAGAATTGTTAGCCTATGCCCCAGTAAGAAACAAGCTTACCAATTAAAGTATACGGTTTATGTAGAGTTCCTTTTGTCTTTAGTCTTACTATTTTCATTAATTTCCAAAATTATTTAAGTCATTATTTCCACCTACCCTCTTGGGTGGAGGTATGTCATACATTTAAAACATAATTAGATTATTTTGTTTCCATCAGTGTTCCATCATGAGACCCCCTAACTTCTGAGTTGATTTTTATTTTCAATAAAAAGTTATGGATGCATATTGTAATCCCTAAAGCAACCATTAAGAAAATAATTTTTAAATTGTAAGTAAGGATATCATAGAGTTAATAAAATGGAATGCTAAAAGCTATTCCATTTTCCAAAGAAAATTAAGAAAAAGAGCAAGAGATAAGCAGAATATATAAAAAAAAGATAGCAAGGGTGATAAATTTAATGTATCAATAACTACAATAAACATAGTTGAATGCAATACTCCAATCAAAAAGGAGATGTATTGAGTGGACAGTGAACAAGAACAAATTCTATGTTTTTTAAAAGAAAAATGTTAAAGAAAAGAAGAAGTTAAATTTAAAGACAGAAAAAGGTCTGTCATACAAACTATACACATGATAAAGATTCTGTGTCCATATTTACATCAGAAAAATTAGACTCCAAGCCAAAGAATGTTACAAGAGGGAAAGGGGGCATTTAATAATGATTTAAGGAATAATTCATAAGGAAGACATAACAATCCTAAATATGTATGACTTAATAACAGAGTTTCAAATTCATGAAGAAATGCTGACAGCATAAAAGTGGGAGATGGAGAAATCCATGACCATACCTGAAGATTTTTTAATAGTCCTTTCTATCAATAATTGATTTAAAAAAAACAGTTGGCAAAAAATCAAGAATTATATAAACAATACTGTCAGGTAGATCTCCTAAAGCAAACTCTGGCAGGATTTCATGGCAATCTAATACTCAAGGTCAGCACCTGTGAAAGGAAGAAGAAAGCAGAATTAAGAATAGAAGTGAAACTGTTAAGTGAGTCTGACAAGTTCTCCATTTAACACAAGACAGAATCTTGGGAGAAAATATTTCCTGTCAGAGTTGTCCACATCGGGCTGAACCAGCAGCGCCCTTATCTCCCCACCTCTCCTGGTTACTACAAGTGAGCTTCCCAGGAACGACATGACCTCCGGTTAGGTGACTTTTGGGGTTGAGGTAGGATCTGAAGGGGCTGACATACAAACATTCTCAGTGTGTTGTGCTATGGCTAGTTCTTCCTTGAAAGAAAACTGGACAGCCCATTTCCACGTGCACCACAAACACCAACAAAGCCAACCTAATTAATAATGACCGAACATCACATCTATCACCAGCAGAAAAATACGTTTTTTTCAATTGCCTGTAATATATAAAACAAGTAGCAAGATGATAGATTTAAATCCAAACATTTCAACAATTAAAAGATAGACCATACACTGGACCACAGAATGTTTCCATAAATGTCAGAAGGTTAAAACCTTATAAAATAGGTTCTATTTTATAGGTGGCTATAATTAAATTAAATGAAAAATTAAGAACAAAAAAAAAATCTATAAAATACCCAAATATTTGGAAATTAAAACAATCCTAAATCACCAATGGGTCAAAGAAAACTATACAATGAAAATGAGAAAATATGTCAAATTGAATGGTAATAAAATAGAATGTATTTGTGGAACGCTGCTAAAGCAGTGCATAGTGTTAAGTTTATACTTTATTTATATCCAAAAGGAAGGAAATCTTAATTTAAGTTTATAGCTAAGGAATTCTAAAACAGAAAATCAAGTAACAAAAAAATGCAGTAAGTAGAAGGCAAGTAGTTAAATGGGAGCATAAGTCAATGAAATAGAAAACAGACCAATGTTGGTTCATTGAAAAGATTTCTAGACAAAACAAACAAAAGGAACAAAAAAAAAAAAAAAGAAAAGATTTCTAGACTTGATTAACACAAAGAAACTATAATTAAGAAAAAAGGAGAAAATACAAATTACCAATATCAGAAGCAAAAATAAATACAACTAAAATATTACCAAATAAAAAGGAAATATTAAAGGAAAAAAGAAGAATATTATTAATTACTGTAGGACCATCCATAAAAAGGAGAAATCACTAAATGACTATTGAGACTCAAATTCCTGAGAAGCAAAAAAAAAAAAATCTTGATAATAACTGGATTTTGTGTTTGAGAGACTCAAGCATCTTTATATATTAATGACAGGGTCACCTCAGCTGTCATTTAGATCATATTATTAGATATTTTATAGACTGTGAATCAGACTCTGTAGGTAGCTTTATACTTTCACCTTTGACGTGGGTAGGAACATTTTCACGTCTTAATACTTTTGAAAACATGAATTTTTACTGCTGAATAATAGTGTATCATGGAGTGCTACAAAAGTCAATCAGGCATTTTCCTATTATTGGCTGTTTTTATTTCTATGCTCATGCAATTTTTTTAATAATAAATTTATTTTTTATTGGTGTTCAATTTGCCAACATACAGAATAACACCCAGTGCTCATCCCATCAAGTGCCCGCCTCAGTGCCCGTCACCCAGTCACCCCCACCCCCCGCCCTCCTCCCCTTCCACCACCCCTAGTTCATTTCCCAGAGTTAGGAGTCTTCATGTTCTGTCTCCATTTCTGATATTTCCCACCCATCTCTTCTCCCTTCCCTTCTATTCCCTTTCACTATTTTTTATATTCCCCAAATGAATGAGACCATATAATGTCTGTCCTTCTCTGATTGACTTACTTCACTCACCATAATACCCTCCAGTTCCATCCACGTCGAAGCAAATGGTGGGTATTTATCATTTCTAATGGCTGAGGAATATTCCATTGTATACATAGACCACAGCTTCTTTATCCATCATCTGTCGATGGACACCGAGGCTCCTTCCACAGTTTGGCTATTGTGGACGTTGCTGCTATAAACATTGGGGTGCAGGTGTCCCTGCGTTTCATTGCATCTGCATCTTTGGGGTAAATCCCCAGCAGTGCAATTGCTGGGTCATACGGTTGCTCTAGTTTTAACTCTTGGAGGAACCTCCACACAGTTTTCCAGAGTGGCTGCACCAGTTCACATTCCCCCCAACAGTGCAGGAGGGAGAGTTCCCCTTTCTCCACATCCTCTCCAACATTTGCGGTCTCCTGCCTTGTTAATTTTCCCCATTCTCACTGGTGTGAGGTGGGATCTCCTGGTGGTTTTGATTTGTATTTCCCTGATGGCCAGTGATGTGGAGCATTTTCTCACGTGCATGTTGCCCATGTCTAGGTCTTCCTCTGTGAGATTTCTATTCATGTCTTTTGCCCATTTCATGATTGGATTGTTTGTTTCTTTGCTGTTGAGTTTAATAAGTTCTTTATAGATCTTGGAAACTAGCCCTTTGTCTGATACGTCACATGCAATTATAGATCGCTTCTAGAACAAGCAGATTTCATTTGCTCTGAATAAGTTTTTATTTTTATTTTTTTAATTTTTATTTTTTTTAATTTTTATTTATTTATGATAGTCACACACACACAGAGAGAGAGAGAGAGAGAGGCAGAGACACAGGCAGAGGGAGAAGCAGGCTCCGTGCACCGGGAGCCCGACGTGGGATTCGATCCCGGGTCTCCAGGATCGCGCCCTGGGCCCAAGGCAGGCGCCAAACCGCTGCGCCACCCAGGGATCCCCTGAATAAGTTTTTAAAGGCAAATCCTGAGTTAAGGATCAGACTACATTTCAGATTATGAAAAGTAGCCAAAATTTCTTTCAAAATTACTTCCAGCAATTTGTACTTTATTAATACAATCCTCAAGTAATCTTTTTGATATACTTTGAATCTAGTACTAGATGTTCTCCTTTACTAAATACTCTATATCCATTACAGAAGTAAGCAATTATGTCTCCTCTTATATGGGCATTTATTATTTATAAGAATTCATTTTATTGCCATTATATTTCTTGTTTTGTTAATTGTTTGTTTCCACGAATCTGTTGGTCTTGACTGTGTATAAGCTAAAGGAGTTCATATACTCAAATCTATGGATCTTACCTTATTGTATAAGCGCCCATATTCATTAACATTTGTTACTCAAAGGCACCAAGTATGGTTGTGTTTTGTCAATGGTCAATGGAGTTATTACCCACATCACTTTTTTCAGTTAAGTAATTAATAAGATCCTTATGTGTCCTTATGAGTACAATAAGCAAAAGATTGATCTTTTGCACCAACTGAAATCTGCCTTGCAAACAGACCTCATGCATGTTCTTTTCATGGAGAAGCTTCCATTTCTTATCACAAGGTAGAAAAACAAAACTCTTGTTGGGATGGCATTGAGTCAACTTTGAGAATTCTGTGCTGTCCCATTAGCTGGATGACAATTCCTAAATAATTAGGTGAATAGTGTCTAAGTTCACTTTACAGCTTAATGTACAGGTATCTGTTCCTATTCTCCCATTTCTCAGCACCCAGACATATTAGTTATATGATGTCTTTTGGTTCACAAGAAGGTAAGACTGTTTCAGCAGATTTGGTGGCTAAGGAAAAAACAATTACCACTTGTGTTTCACAAGTCTTGTCGAATATTATTAGGTACAAGTGAAACCAGATGCCAAAAGGCCATGAGAAGAGTACTTCAAAGCATTTTGCAATGTCAGGTCAAGCCACGAGGCAAACCCTTCCTGGTTTGCTGGCATCACCGTATCACAAGAGCGCAGGGCCCCCCCTGTCTTTCACCACCTTCTAGATCCAAGGGTTTGACTGACTAACTTGTGTTGGGCCTGGACCAAGATTGTGTAGAAGTGAAGCAGCCCTAGATCCTTGGCTGCATTCAGTAGGCCGTCCTGCAGTGCTTCTCTATGATTCATTGAAAAGGCTGATGCAGTTTTTTTAAACATGAAGTCAAAGGGAAAAAAAATAGAAAGTAAAAATCTAAAGCAGGGTACAAGTAATATCCTCTACCCTTACAGTGCCTTCGACCAGCAAGGGAGGGCTTATTTGCCAAAAGTCGGACAAGTATTGAGGAATAAGAAAGAAAGCAAAGCTTGGTTGCGGAAACTTCTCCACTGAAGGACTTGGGTACATATTCCAGGACCTGCAGTGCTCGCTCGGTTTGGGGTTACCCGTGCAAAAGGGGGCCAGGTCACGAGGAGCTCCCGAACACCAACGTCTTAAATACACGGGTTTTACATGAAGTCAGGATAAAGTTGGTACCGAGGGTTTACGGCAGCAGGGTGAATAACCGGTAAGGAGGTCTTCCGTATCCCATTGTTTTGTATCTGGGAAAAATAGGTGCTCACCTGTTTCCCGCCTTGAGGCGGCGGATCGCTGCGGTGCCAGAGCCTCACCTGCCAGCACTAGCCCCGGCGCTTGGGCCCGTAGGGCGCTCGGGACGCGCCGCTGCACCTGCCCATTAACCCAGCAGCGTCTGGGGAAGCAGGTGCCATGGGAAGGCGCTCCCCCTGCGTCTCCTACCAGGAATGCTCCTGAAGAACACTCGAATCACGGAGCCTGAAACAGGTGCGCCTACAATGGCTGAGGGCTTTGATCGCAAAATCCTGAATTCATACATCACGACTCTCTAAGACCATTCAGAAAGCAACACACAGTTTCTCATTCTCACAGTTGAGTTGGGATTAAGATCCAAGGCCCAAGCCTGTTTACACAGCCCCTGGAAAGGTCATCTTGGCAGAGGGAGCACAGGGCTGGGCCATCCGGGGAGGGGAGCACGGGGCTGGGCCATCCGGGCAGGGGGAGCACGGGGCTGGGCCACGTGGGGAGGGGAGCACGGGGCTGGGCCATCCAGGGAGGGGAGCACAGGACTGGGCCATCCGGGGATGGGGAGCACGGAGCTGGGCCATCCGGGCAGGGGGAGCACGGAGCTGGGCCATCCAGGCAGGGGGAGTACAGAGCTGGGCCATCCGGGGAGGGGAGCACGGGGCTGGGCCATCCGGGGAGGGGAGCACGGGGCTGGGCCATCCGGGGAGGGGAGCACGGGGCTGGGCCACGTGGGGAGGGGAGCACGGGGCTGGGCCATCCAGGGAGGGGAGCACAGGACTGGGCCATCCGGGGAGGGGGAGCACGGAGCTGGGCCATCCGGGCAGAGGGAGTACGGAGCTGGGCCATCCGGGCAGGGGGAGCACGGAGCTGGGCCATCCAGGCAGGGGGAGTACAGAGCTGGGCCATCCGGGGAGGGGAGCACGGGGCTGGGCCATCCGGGGAGGGGAGCACGGGGCTGGGCCATCCAGGCAGGGGGAGTACGGAGCTGGGCCATCCGGGGAGGGGAGCACGGACGCTCACCCGGAGAGCAGCAAGGAGGCTCTGTCCCCGCGGCTAGCTCTCCATGAAATGAAATGCTCGAAGTTATTTTTGCCCTTCCCTCTATTAGGTGAGCAGTTTATCGAGCATATTGACTGAACCATTTTCCATTTTCTCTGGGTTTTCTGCAGGTAGCAAAGTGCCCACAGAATCTATATGTTAAGACTTCAAATGTTGAAGTTGATAGTTGGAAGGAATTCGTTTTTTCGATAATGCAGAGCAATTCAATTTTGGACTCACGTTGCCAGATCCCTTAATGCCTCTCTAAATTTATGCAATTACCATAAGCTTTTAAACATATTGCTACCTCCGAATGCTTAGTCATTTTTAATTTGGACTTATTTACCATTTGATTTTGAGCAAATCAAAGTCAAGGAGACATTTTTTACTCTTTTGTATCATGCTATAGAATCTCATGTTTTATGGCCAAATTAAAATACTAATTAAAATCTCCTTTTTAAGTCATTGAATTTCATAGGCCTCACACACACACACATACTTATTTTCTATGTACACAACACTTACTGCTTAAGAAAGAGCATTAATCATCTACTAAACAAAATCTTAAAATAAAAATCAGGTTTTTAAATTTTCTTCCTGAAAATTTAGCTGGACTTAGAGATTTCATTTAACTTTGGCTATTGAGAATTTGTTCTGGGCAAGTAAAGAAGAATTCAGGCATCCAATTATATGAAATACATTTCTAATGGGAAAAAGAAACTGCGAGGGAAAAGTATAAATGCAAAAGGAAAGATAAAAATTATTTGAGAAAGATTTTCAAGACAAAGGCTCATCCAGAAAGGATATACAATTTATTTTTCTCTTCATTTTAAGTAGTTAACAGCAATTAATATCTATTCAATTCAATTCAACATATATACATTGAACAACGTCACGTCAGACACTTGATTAGGTGATACCTGAAATAGGAACAAATGAAATAGAAGCCTGCTCTCTGCTTGCTCATGGTCTAGCCTAAGCCAAGTTTGGATGCTGTGGTAATTTATCTTTAACACCAAGATACAGATTTTTACTCTTGTCTACTTGATTGTTTTTGATTAAATATTTTTAGAGCATTTTTTTAGATTCACAGAAAAACTGGATAAAAGGCAGAGAGATTCCCCGTCCACCGCCTGCCCTCACACGTGTGTAGCCTTCCCCACCATCAATACCCCCACCCCACCAGTTTGGCAGTTGGATCATTTACTACAACTGAGGATCCTACACTGACACACCATATTGCCCCATGTCCACAGTTCACGTTAAAGTTCTCTCTTCATGTTATTTTTGTGGATTTGGACAAATGCATAATGTCAGGTATCCATCATTTATACTATTACGTAAGGTATTTTCATTGTCCTAAAAATCCTCTGTGCTTCACTTTCTCATCCCCACCCCCTCCCACCTCAATCTCTGGCAACCATTGATCCTTTTGTTGTCTCCATAGCTTTGTGGTCTCCAGAATGTTATAGAGTTAGAACCATACAGCATGCAGCCTTTCTAGATCAGCTTTTTAAATTTAGTAATAGTCATTTAAATTTCTTTCATGTCTTTTTTATGGTTTCCTAGTTCATTTCTTTTTGGCACTGAGTAATATTCCATTGTCTAAATATATACAGTTTATCCATTTATTATAAATCCATTTGTTATCCAGTTTATTTGTCTGCTAAAGGATATCTGGTTGTTTTTTTTTTTTTCCAAGTTTTGGTAATATGAATTGAACTGCTGTAGACATGCTTGTGCAGGTTTTGGTATAGATATTCTTTGGGTAAACACCAAAGAATGCCCTCTCTTGATTTTGTACTTATTTCTTATTCTAAAGATTCAGTCGAAGTACATTTCAGTAACCTAAATTTGAGAATAAAAATTACTTGTTAGCTCTTCGTTTCATGACCTCAAAGATATTTAGATGTTGGGAGTTTGTTTTTGACACAGTATATCAGAAAACAGTGAATCTGCTTCCTTAACTTTTATCACTTCTAGTGTCTGTGATTGAGACTCCTCATTGAATGAGCCCAAAAAGTGTCAATGGGAGTGATAAATGGAAGAGACATAGTATTGCGCTCTGCTTGTTCATTTACTACAAGTAGATGCATTTGGCCATAGTGGACTAATTAACTCAAGAGTCACTTCTATTATTATTCCAAGGGCCTGGAGGGAAATAAGGCAGACAAGATAATATATTTTTAAGTGATCTACAATAGATTTACTATCATAGTAAATAGTAATATAGACCTAGTTAGTATAGTAAGTAGAACTAGTAAGTAGCAAGGTCTCTATTTCTGAGATGCCATGATTAAGATAGCACCTTCACATTGATCACAGATCAAGGGAAATTTGTCAGGGAAATAGTTTTATATGTATTCCATTGTCTTGATTAAACAAAGTATCAAAATATTTTATATTAAATCAATGCTCTGACAATCTCAATAAAGATTTTGCACGGTACAACATTGTACTTCAGCTCTGAAAAGATGAGAATTCTTCATGTCATAAACATTACATTTACTTCCCAGGAACTCGGTCCTGCAAAAGTTTTCAGGAATGTCCAAATGATCATACTAATGGCCAGCAAAAGGAAGCGTTTGTTTTTCTCATCATCTCTTAGGGATGCAACTTTATGCAAAAACATACATTTAATTTATTATTGATTCTTAGTCAAGTGAATCCCATGCACGGGGATGCACGTGGAGTCAAAACTACGTAGAGAACGAGATACAGCAAATGTGTGCAGCCCTATCCAGAAGCAAGTGGTTGAGACACTATTTCCAGGATAAGTCCCATGTTTGACTTTAATGCGAATACTCACAAGTAGCTGTAGCATGTTCTTTCCGCGCTATCATTAATTCATGTGGTCAAAATGCTGCCGACTCGGCAGCTCAGTGCAACCCAAAGCCCAACTTTCATAACTCTGGTAATGATCAGTGGGGCACACAAATATCTTCAAGTCACATAATTGTGGTGATCTCAGTGTGCTCGGTTCTGGTGGACTGCTGCCCACACCACTAAATCAGCATTCACGGCACCACGCACATATGGCACAGTTGGAGTTCAGTGGGAGCCTAGGACTCCGTTAGCTTGGGGGCCAAGTCATTCTTAACCTCCATAAAAGGCATCTCTTTAAAGAACAGGGCAAAGGTCACCGCAGCTCATGCCAAGTGTAAAAATGAGAACTACAGACAGGAAACACTGTTCAGATGTTGTAGAGCTGTAGGCCTGTTTTATGTCTGCTCTGAGCCCTCTGCAGCTACAGGAGACCAAAGACGTGCTCACCATCCCCATTTATACCAGGTCAGCAGCCAAGTGGGTCCAGTCATTAGAAACAGGGGAAACCCAGGGTCTAATCAGGAGTTGCCTCTCTCAAAGGCACGACATGAAACGCTGCAATAGGACACTGCGCGACTGGAACCATGACTGTGATGTGTGGCTGGGGTGTAGATGGAGTGTTCCACGTTATGAATGTGTGACACCGAGGCAGGCGGAGCATGACTGCATAACTACTTACCCCCAAGTCACTCATAAATTTGAGATGTGCATCTCCAGAGAATACCAAGGAGGAAAAATTACAAATAAAATAAATGTTCAGTGTGTCTGAATTAATGAGCGTATATTAAGATCATATATAACCTGAGGAAATAAGAAAACAGCACAACTGAGATTTCCCTGAGTAATAGAGAGAAATAGGGGAAGTTGTTTTTATTATCTAATTGGTAAGAAAGTTTCCAATTTTTCTGTCAAAGTTTATAAAAGAAAAATACAGGCAGGTTTCAAGGCAGGAGGAGGGGGCAGTGTGTGTGGCAAATGTGGAAAATCACTCAGGGGGGGAAATACGTTTCATACACAGAAACATGGTCGTAGACAAAAGTTGAAATAAAGACCGTATTTACATGGCATGGTTTTTCAGATGATTTTTCTTCATTAAACTCAAAATTAGAATCAGTTTGGTGAATAAACTGGTAACCTGATTTCTGTGGTTTGAAGAACGAATCTTGTACTGGTGTGTTGTGGTCAATAATATTCACCCTTCTTCATTCGATGCTCTCCTTCAGATACCCGGCCTTTCTTTCTTCTTTTTCTCTCCCCTTTTTTCCTTCCTTCCTTCCTTCCTTCCTTCCTTCCTTCCTTCCTTCCTTCCTTCCTTCCTTCCCTTCCTTCTCTTCCTTCCCTTCCTTCCTTCTTTCCTTTCTCCTTCCTATCTTCCTTTATTCCTCTTTTTTTCTCACTATCTCTCTCCCTTAAAACTAGCAAATGGCCTTAATAGAGTTTTGAAAACTTAAAAAGCTTATTTTTTTCTGCCATTCAAAGATGTGAGCTTAGATTTTTGGGTAGACTAAGAAGTTAGGGTACTAGAAGTGTAAATGATATATATGAAAAAGTGCTGCTTACAAAGTATACTGTTAAACATAGCATAAAAGAGCTATTGTGATTACCCTGTAGACCGACATGAGTGAGGAAACTTCATTTTTAGCCGTGCCTTCCATCGGAGCCAAACCAGAGAAGCAGGTGTGTGATGCACGTATCATTTTTGCAAGCAACGTACCTCAGAATGCTTCAGCCACACCCTGAAGTTAGGAGGAACAGATACATATTTATTAAAAATTATTTTCCAGTTCACAGACTTATGAACTATGTATACATTTTTGTGAGGAAAAGATAGCTGTGCCGTCCTATAACAAGACATCTTTGAGCCAGGTAAAAAATAAAGGATATTAAATCTAAAGTGAGACAATAATAAGTAATCATTTGCAAAATTTGATCCTTAGAATAGTAACCTCCTCCTTATGCCCATCTCTTCAAAAATCTACCACCCTCAGTATGTCCATTTTAGTAGCTCCTAAAGATTTACTTGATTTCTTTGGTTGGATTTATGTCATTAGCTCATTGTACAAATTCTTGATTCTTAGAGACATTAAGAAATGCATTTCATATCCTTCTCACATAAATTTATATCTCCTCTTGTTATTGATCTTTGTATTTTTATTGAAAGGAGAGAAAACATGATACTGTGCATTTTACTGCAAATCTTTAAGACATGTATACATTTAAATATACATAGATGTGTGCATATATACTGGTGCATATGTATATAGATGCATACAATTAAGTGCTCTACTTTTCAATATTTGGAAATGTAAGATTTCTGTACTAAAAACAAATCATAAAAATTATCTCCTCCAGCCATTTTATATTAAAGATAAGGAAATTGAGGTGGGGTAAGTAAAGTATTTGGTGCAAGATCACTTGGCTTCTCAGTTGCAGAGAAAAATATCAGAAATCAAGTCCCTGATCTCCTTGGTCGGGGCCCCTTTCAGTGTGCCATATTACTTGACTTTTTGTTCAAGTCGGAGGTACTTGTATTGGTTTCTTTCATTAATATCCTCCATTTCTCTTAGTATTCTTTTCAGTCTATGACTGAATCGTAAAGCACAACGCCAAATGTGTTAGTCCGCTTGGACCGCCATAACAAAACACCATTGACTGGATGGCTTAAAAAACAGAAATTTCTTTCTCACAGTTCTGGAGGCTGGGAAATCCAGGACCAATGCTGGTCAATTCAGTTCTCCCATGAGAGTCCTTTTCCTGATTAGCAGGCAGGGCCTTCTTAGTGTCTTCATATGGTGAAGAGAGGAAGCTCTAGTGTCTCTTCCTTTTAGAAGGACACTACTTCATCATAGGGGCTCCATTCTCATGACCTCATCTACAACTAATTGTCTCCCAAAGTACCCACCTCCTAATACCATCCTGTTGGGGATTAGGTCTTCAACATATGGATATCTTAGGGGAGGAACACAAACATTCAATTTATATTGCCACTAGAGGATTCTGTACAATTATTTTGACTAAATCATGATAGACTTCCCTTAGATCATTGTGATTAAGTCCTGTATGTTTCTTTGGTTCCCTCAAAGGCTATCAAATATGTTTTAGGCTTAATTGAAAAATACTGTATTTATAGAAGTAATCATTTACCTCTTATTAGTCATATTTTAGGATTCTTAAAATAAATGGCTGGAAGAATACTGTTATCTTTCACATTATTCTAGAAACACAGTGATCTAAGGTCAGACTACTTTTGCATCATGTAATAAACAGATGTACCTGTCTCCACCTTGTAAAGTCAAATAAGTGTTATCTGAGAGTCATGATCACCACGATGAGCTCTACAATGTCAGAAATACAGCCTTGATTGATTATAGAATTGATTCTATACTGCTTCCAAGATCAACAATACAAGCTACTTAGCATTTTCATCGGTGTCCTAAGTGATGTCTTAGAAGCAAGCTCATTATGTTTGCTGTTGACAGAAGCTAGAGAAGATGTTTCAGAAAGGAGGTGTTTATTCTCCCCCTGGAAAGTAAGTCCAGAATTCAAAATGAGCTTGAAGTGAGCAGAAGCATATTTTAAATTTAGAAGAATATACCCAAGAAACTAAGGGAGCAGAACATATTAAAGAGCTATACAGGAAAGTACAACAAAATGTACCAAAATGTTAGCTATATAGAAAAACAAAATAGACTCTATTAGAAATTACTGAGATCAAAATTGTATAAAGATACATGTATGAAGATATATATATACACATACTGTCATAATTCCCATTATAGTAAATATCAAAATATTTCAACCAAAAGAAAATAAGGACCAAAATACATTAGTGTTGGCAAATTTGATAGTAAGATACGTAGGATCAAAATAGATTAGAGCTACATCCATCTCTCTTTGTGCTTCTTTTCATCTCTATGCTAAACTCCTAGTTTACTAAAATAAAAGAGTGTAAATATTAGCCCAAGGCCATTGTTTGCCTCCACAAAGTTGACTTCTATGAAAAAAAAAATCAGAAATAAGAGAAATAATAATTTAATTCTGTGCAATGCATTGAATTTTTAATAGTTATGGTCTCATTTCTATTAGATACTCTGATTATTTTAAGTAAAAATGTAAATATGTATTTTATGACTAGGTTAGAAAAGTGATAGGAATTACATCAGTAATTTTATATGCAGCTATACAAAGGGAAAGAACAACAGAACAAACTATCATTAATAAGAGTCAGTTACCATTAAACAATTTGGGGTCATTAGTCCTTCCATTGTTACCCTCACTGTGCCTTTCATTTCATAATAAACTGACCAGTGGTATGTAGCTGCTTTGACCTTTTAACAATCCTTATTCTGGTAGCTTTCCTTTCTTTCAGCACCTCCTGTGGTTGACTAGAAAACTAGCCATGCTCTGTGCTCCTTGTGCTTTGGGTCCACATGGCAACATCCTACACTATCTACTACTTGTCATGACTTCCACAGCTAAAAATTCTACAACATTATCACATTGGCTCATTTAACACTTATTAATTGGCTGTTTATTCTGTGCCTGACTCCTCATATATGAAACAGAGGATATAGAGGAAATATTATCCTACGTGGCTTCAAAATAACCAGGTCTACATCTTGTCCTGACCCTGATGCAGCATTGGGTATTTTCAATTGTGTCATCTGAGCTTTAATATTCTTACATGCACAATGGGGGCAGTATCCTCTTTCCTGAGTGTGTGAGGGGGTTAAGTGAGATGAGATATGTGCAAGTACTTTATGAAGTACTTGACATTTACATTTTACTCAATAGAGATTAAGTTTCACCCAATTAGGAGTAAGTTCTAGAGTTATTGAGATATATAAGCCTGCTACTTGACTTCAAGGAGTTTGCAATCTAGTACAGAAGCCCTAATTTCAACTCAATACCACATGCACTGTGGTAGCACAGAAGAGGAAGCAGTACCATATTGCGAAGGAATGCCTTTGAACTAGAATCTCTTTTTCATACCATTGGTCCATTTGGCATTGAGGCAGAACCTTCCTCTCCCCTGAAAACAAACCAACAAACCAACTAACAACAACAACAAGAAGTTTGGAGATAGCACTTAGATTCTCCCCCAATATTCAGCAGACTGTAGGAGTTCCATTAGAATGCTCAATGTTCTAAGAATCAGATAACCTACAGAAAATTCACTACTTGGCATTATATTAAACCATATTTAAAATAGTCCAAACAAAAGAAACATTATTGATTTTTTAGATAAAATAATCAAACAAGACAAACTCATCAGAGCAAAAAGGAGAATGGTAGTGGCCAGAGACTGAGGCCTGGGGAAATGAGAAGATGTTGGTGAAAGAGTACAATCTCCCAGTTGTTAGATAAATAAGTTTTGACAACCTTGTATGCAGCATAGTAACTATAAATAATAATGTATCGTAGACTTGAAAATTGCAAAAGGAGTAGGTCCTAAGTGCTTACATTACAAAAACAAAAGTACTCTGTGTTGATGGGTGTGTTAATTAGCTTTACTGTGGCAATCATGTCACAATATTCAAATATCAAATCACGATATTGTACACTTCAAATATATACAGTTTTGTTGATCATACTTCAATAAGGTAGAAAAGAAGTGATTAAAAATGAAAAAATTGAGCTCTAAGTATACTGGTAAGGACTGAGGGAGGCATCACTTGAGTTACCAATTCTTCATCTATAAAAGGAAGACTTGGAGAGGTCATGTCTCAATCTAGAATGGTAATAAACCAATACTTCAAAGATATGTGAGTAAAGACAATACAAATAAATTGTTTCTTTTTTGGAATACACATTGAGAATAATTTTTACTAATTGTTGGCACAGAGGATATATGTATAAGTAAAAGAATGTATGATATGTATAAAGGAAATGATATATATTAGCTATTATCTAAAATTATAAATTTGTCAAACCCATGAATGTCCTTATTAAGTTAAAAAACGATTTTATAAGAATAATTTTAGCATTAAGTATAATAACATTTTGTATTCTTAAATGTACTAATTGAAATTAGCATTTTAAAATAAAGATTAGGGGATAGTTAATTATATGGTTTTTAAAGTTATTTCAATTAAAAAACACTCTGGATTTCAAAAATCTAAGGTTAGTCAACTTTCTTTTCTTAAGTAATTTGCTACACTAAAAATCACATTTTTCTCTGCATTGTGGGAGTCACTGACACTGTCTACCACTTATTTCTCATTTGCTTCCCAGGTACATGCTAGACTTGTGCTTTCTCACCTGTTTGAAGGTCACGTGTAGCTAGGCAACTTGCAATGGTCACTAATACACAGCAGAGGTTATAAGCCAGCTTCTGTAAAAACTTGAGAACCGTTAGTGATTTCTCATGCTCATCCCACTCCTGCCACGATTGTCAAATAAAGCCTGAAGTGAAGTATATCCATCCACGTGGATCCCTGAGTGACGACATGGAGCCCAGCCCCAGATAACCCGCAAAGGACATGTGCTTGAAATGATCTACGGTTGTTTTAAACTACTGAGACATAGGGACTCTGTTATCGTAGTGTGAAGCAAACTATCCTATTTAAGAAAATGATCTCAAAATTTTCAGGGTTTTAGGAATGTCATTGTTATATTACTTGTCATGTAAAGACCACTGATGTAATAGCTGTACATGTGTGTTATATGTAAACACTGTAATCTAGTCTGGAAAGAATATTAACCCATAATTCAGTCCTTGCCATATCTTTTGTTTCTTTTTCATAAAAGCAGGTCACAGAAAAATTATAGAAAATATTTTTGTAAGACTTTAGTTAAATTTTGACCAAGATATATTTTGCTATAGACTTATTTTAGTGAATTAAGATAATTTCTTGAAGTAAAATAGATTTTTGATGATATTTTGAGACACAGCTGTATTACATATGTATATATAAATATGTATACACATATATATGTTACCACTGACAAAATGCATACTGAGTTTACAAATTAGACAGAATTTTAAGAATTGTTTCCAGGGAACTCATGTTATTCAACCCCCTCATTTTACAGATAAAGATAAAGAAAAACAATATGATTCTTCTAAAGTCACCTAGAAAGTGTGTGGCAGGATTGAGGTTAGAAACCAGATCCTTTGACTTTTGGTTCAATTTCTTTCCATTACTGCTTCTAACATATGTTAGCCATTTTGCAGTCAAAGATTGTATGGTTCAGTGTAATATAAATTCACAAATTATTTTTCTAATTTGTGGAGTTTGATTAAGTCACATCTAGTATATCAGTTATTTTCTTTTTACTGCTTTTATAAGAAGACAAGGGCCGTGGTTGCTTTAAAAGTTCTCGTCAAGCAAAAGTATGAACTCAGACACGTTAAAAAAAAAAAAAGGCACCAGAAGTGTTTCCAGTTTTGCACAGCATCTAACACAGGCAGAACTAGACTTCCTCGTACAGAGGGAAATGGCTTGCAAAGAGAAAGGCTTCCTGGAAATCAAGTAACTCTTGCACAACAAGTTTGATGAGCTAAGTGTGCATTAATCGGAAACATATGAATTAAATTTCCCTTGAAATATACATAAAATGAAGAGGAACCGTGGTTTGCAGATTATGTTTCAGGTTCCACTCAAACATTTTTCCAGCCTCAAATAACTCCAGTTTTTTTCGATCCTACTTGGGAGTTCATAAAAATGCTTAGTATACCACACAATAAAACTGGATTCATCAGAAATCCACCATAAATATAATATAGATAATGCCGTAACTTGACCTAATGTTTCCTACTCAAATATTAAAGATGAAATTTCTAAAAGAGGGTTATTGTGTGACGCAGAGTAAATCACAACTATTTGAGAGACAAGAAACAACATCTTGAGGGGCACCTTCGGCAGTTATTTTCACAATCGGATTCGCCAGCTTTCGTGAGTGGAACTCAGAGGTGGGTGTTAGGCACCATTTCTCAGATTAGAAACCTACACAACTATTGTAACGTTTTTGTGCTGTAGCTCTAATATCTAGGATGAATCCCTTCGTATCTCCTAGAGATTTATAATAGACTGTAAGTCCAACTTTATATTTTAAAAAAGCAACTGTATATGTTAACTAGAATTTAAATTAAAAACTTAAAAAAGGACTGGACGGAAATTGATGTTGCCATTGCTTGCATTGGTAACAGTTCCCCAGCAGTGGAAATCGTAATTTTTTTCTATAAAACGGCATGAGGTTTTAAAGAAATAATGAAAACAAACTTAAGGTTTTAGTAAAAATACCTTTCAGTTGAAAAGAAGATCTATCGCCCATGGTGTCTTTCAGTTTGTGAGAAATGTGCCCCTGCATATTTCTCTTATCCTGTCATTACTGAAGTACATCACCGGATACATTCCACGTGCCACTTACAGTAATCTGAAATTAAGCTTTTGCTGAAACAGACTATCAGTATAAGAGAATTTAACATATTCTGATAAGCATATGCCCTAGTTCATTTGTAATAACTCTAGTGGTGGTTGAATTATATTGCCAAGGGATTTAGATATGTAAATGTGCCTGCCTAAAGCTTTGCAACATTTTATAAGAACAGAAATATGCCTTTGTGTATCTATGGATAATAGTCACTGGATTTTGTGGCCTCATTTTCATATTTTCTAGGGATAGGGTTTTAAAAAATTGTATATGTGTAATATACTAAAATTCTCTCTATATATAACATACACAAATGCTGCTATGTCTTCTGGGATATATACATACATATATACAGAATGTATATACACATAACACACACACACATATACACACACACACATATACACACACACGCACACCCCCATCCTGGCAATTAAAATCTTCAAGTGAAAAAGAAATTAGAACAGAGAATAAATGCCTGATTATTGCTATGAAAGGAACAAGGCCTATAGCTTCCAGGAATGAATGATTGAATGAATGAAGTCTTCTTAGTGACACATTAAAAACTGAACTAGACGTGAATTTCACTGACTCTCCTGGAAAAATAGCTTAAGTAAAATATGGAGAACCAGAGTCGGAGAATTTCTCTATTTGATTAGGAAAGTACTAGGGATATGGTGCTGGAATTTATGTACAACAGAAATATGCAATTTGTATGGGACCTGAGGATACATATGCATGTTTGGGAGCCTTGTTATAAGATAGTCAAAATTTATTTGATCCCTGTGCCTTTCTTCATTTACTTGAGTTAAATCTACTGGTTTTCATAATTTTTCTACGTAAAATATTGCTTTGCTCTCAGAATACTACTACTACTATTGCTCTCGGAATACTGTCATAGCTATGTCCAAGTAAATTCTGTTGAGATATTTTAGCAAGGGGAACAAATGACCCATTAGCTTATCACACTTTCTCACAACCTATAGTCAGTTCTGCTCTCATGCTTGTTTTGAAAATGGAACGTTTTCCAATAAGAGTGATATGCTAAGGAACAATATAAGCGAAATGTAGATTTTGTGTTTGCTTACGCGAGATATTGTCCACAAGAAGCGCTAGGTGGATGTGGAAAGCTGCACTCACCTGAGACTAGCCACCGAACAATACACAATACACACACCTGCACGCACCCCAAACATCAGCAGGGACCTCTGGCCATTGAGTGTTAGTTGTGGGTGTTACAAGCACACCCGGGCCCTGTGCTGTCGTGAGTTTCTGTCTGCATTCAGATTATCTTCCTTCTATCCTTTCATAGTGACTCAGATTGCTACAACCTTCCCTACGTCCACTTCCATAAACAAATCCCAGGGCTTTTTCGAGGTTAAGTGTCATATTTATTGTAGTACATGTCATACGTTATGTTTCTTAACAGTTTACATTTATTTGTTGATATAAATATATTTTATAGATTTCTGGACTAATTAGTTTAAAACTGTGTTATAGTTTTTATTAGTTTGGCAAAGTTTTCTATTCCATTTTATTGTCTTAATGTGTTGTTGACAGAGTTTTTGAGTGCTACAATCCTAACCCCAGTTTCTCTGTGAGTGCTATAGAAGCGACTGCTCTGCTGTGCATAGAGTGGCAAAATTTAGGAATGCACGAATCAGGTTAGAGCAGAATGGGTTGTACTTTATCTTTAGCTGTTCTTGACCTGATGTTGGTGTCTCCATTTTACTGATACTGGTATCTCTAGAGTCACCAATGCCACTCTAATTTCAATGGTCTTGCCCACATTCTCAATCTCCATGACCTTTTAACATTATTTGATATTGCTGAGTTCACTCCTCAGATGATTTAAACCAACATAGTAGGTGTATAGGCTATCCTTAAATTCCTTAAATTCGTATGGTAGAAAGATAAATAAGCATACTCTGTCTAATTGATGAGGATAAGGAAAGGGCTTGGCCAGCTCCACTGCTGGTAGACTCTATGGCATAAGGAGGTATGGATGCTACATGCATCACATCTGCTTGTGGATACCAAGATGTCATAAAAGATGCAGTGTTTGAGATAACAAAATCAGCTTACTTAGAAATTTCATGTGTTTCCTTTTTTTTTTTTCCATCCAGGACAAAATCCTTGAGAATAGGACTCTCTCATTATCATCCTTATGTTTTTGAGTACATAATAGAGTCCAAGGAGTCTACATAGGATTTAACTCTTCTTATTATGCCCTTGCCAGCACAGAGCCTGCCTCAAAAATCAGTGTTTACTTAATGATAAAGAAATATATGGCCTGTAGTATAGTCGGTACTGAAAGTCAAACAAGAAAGAAAGCGTTGAAAGAAATGATATTAAGGCCAGATGGCTCTGGGTTGGTTTGTACAATATCTAGAAGAGTGAAAGACAGAAGGAAGCCGTGTTCTGAAGTTTTCTCAGTAACAAGTTAGAGTCTATACTTATCAGAGCTTCCTTTTCCTCTTGCCAACCATTTGTTTTTTAATCCTTTACCCAACTGTTGGCCTTAACCACTGTCTTTTAATAACTTGTATTTTTTCCATGTTCACAAAAATACAAAATGCCTTTTCCCCACACCTATTTGTCCAATTCCCATTTAGATTCCAAAGGACAGCTCAAATGCATTTTCAGTAAAATTTTCACCAATCATCCCATTTGGAACTGATCTTTCTCTAAATACAAGTTTCTTTCAGTTTTATAAAATATGAAATCTACTTATTTACAATGATAACAGACACAGATAAATATTTATGGTGTGGCTATTAAAGCAAATATTTGTTCTAAAACCAGACAGAATTTTATATACTGGTTAGAAATTTACTTAATAAAGGTAGATTCACAAATGTTTTACATCTGTATTTATTCTCCATACACATTTAATACATCTGCTATAAGAAGAGTTTTCAACTTCCTTGTAGAAAAAATACAAACCATAATCTGAATTTGAAGATCTCAAAGAAATTTTATTTCTTTGTATCTTTACTTATTTGTGTCTTTATTTATTTGTATCTCTATTGCAAATAAAAAAGTCAGTTTCTATTACAGGTAGTTTTCTTGTTGTAAAACTTTTTGTTGTTGTTGTTTTTTAGAAATTTGTATCCAAAATTCAGAGTTCAAATAATTGATTGACCAAGTCAAAAATCCTAAGGTGGCTGAGTTTACTTACATCTAAGTAGTCACTAAATTGAGTTAGGGATTGGCAGTGCTCAGAATAAAAGATAAAATTATTATAGAGAATTTTATAAATCACATATTTGAATACATAATTCAGGATTTAGAGCATTCAGAACCACTTCATATGTTAAGCTAGAATGTATCCTATAAAGAAAGGGAAAAATGAACTATTTTAAGGTCAATAAAATACCACTTTTTAAAAGATTTTATTTATTTTTTTGAGAGATAGAAAGAGATCATGAGCAGGGGGAGGGGCAGAGGCAGAGGGAGAAGCAGGCTCCTCACTGGGCAGGGAGCCCCAACCCAGGACTCGATCCCAGGGTTCTGGGGTCATGACCTGAGCTGAAGGCAGACACTTAGCCCACTGAGCCACCTAGGTGCCCCTAAAAATACCATCCTGATCATAATGTAGAAAGAGAAACCACTCTCAAGGAGGTTATTTCTCTACTTCATCCAATGATAGTGATAATGGGAATGGAAAAGAATCGGTGGGTTTTTAAAAAATGCTAATCTAGAATTAAAAGACATTGAAAAACTGAAGATATGTGAACAATGAAGGACAAAAAGAAATAAAGGATAGAACTTAGCCTTCCCATTTGGGCCCCATATCTCTTCTGCATCTTTTCCATCTAGCTGTTCCTGAGTTATTTTCTTTTATAATAAACATGTGATGTCGTAAGTAAAATATTTTTCGGAGGTCTGAACTACTCTAGCAAATTAAGCAAACTCCAAAGAGGATTCTGGGAACCTCTAATTCATAGCCCATCAGTCAAAAGTAGAGGTAACAACCCAGAGTTGGTGTTTGGAATCCTGAGTTAGAGGGGGTTGTTGGAACCTCCAATTTGTAACCAGTCAGAAGCACAGGTAACTACCTAGACTTGTAACTGGTAGTTGAAGTGGGGGCAGAGGCAGTCCTGTAGGGCTGAACTCTTAATTTATGAAATATGATGCTATCTCTGAGCAGATAGTGTCAGAATTCAGTTAAATTCTCAGACACTGATCTGATGTCTGACAATTGATTGGTGCTATTGGGGAAACATCTTTTTAAAGTTTTTTAAAAAGATTTTATTTATTCCTGAGAGACACACAGAGAGAGGCAGAGAAATAGGCAGAAGGAGAAGCAGGCTCCCTGGGGGGAACCTGATGTGAGACTTGATCCTAGGACCCCAGGGTCGTGACCTGAGCTGATGGCAGATACTCAACCACTGAGCCACCCAGGCGTTCCCATTGGGGAATTTTTTGCCCTCACATTAAAACTGGGTCCAGGAACCTAAAAGGAGGCAGCTTGTGAAGATTTGAGTTTCAAGTGCCTTTAACATCCAGCTGAATACATTCTAAAGGCTACTGGAAATAAGAGACAGGAATTCAAGATTTAGGTGTTGGAGATGAAGAGTTGCAAACTACCTGGTCATATGCATAATTGAAGCAATGTTCCTGGGTATGATTACATCATTTACTTTCAGAGAAAAAGAGGAGAGCCTGACAGTGAGCTAATTACATAAAAATGAAAATTGCATACTTACCGACTGAGGAATTCTACAACATCAATTATTTTTTTTAAGATTTTATTTGAGAGAGAGAGGGAGTGCACAGGAGGGAGAAAGAGAGAGAATTTGAAGAGATTCTGAGCTGAGCCCAGAGCCTAACATGGTGCCTGATGCCATGACAGTGAGGTTGTGACATGAGGTGAAACCAAGAGTTGGTCACTCAAGCCACTGAGCCATCCCAGTGCCCCAAATTTAATTATTCTTATTTGAAGGATAGCAGGGAAAAACGGGCTAAAGCGAAGCACTCCAGCTCCTAAAGGATTATTACATTCAGAACAATGCTTCAGAGAGAACCTACCATGTGTTGAAATTTGCTCACTTATCCAGACAACATTTGAAGAAGGCAAAATCATGCCAAAGACAGATTTAAAGGGATAAGAACATAGCTTAGAGGCTGATGATTCAGCGGAGGAAGACAAACGCATTTCATTTTGTTCTGCATTGTTGAAGGTGATAGGTATGTGTGCGTGTGTACACATGCACATACACATATGTAGCATATCCAAACATATACATACATGTATGTGTGTGTTACATGCGTATGCGTCTTCAGTCAGTTATAAAAACAGTGGGCAGAACAATGTCCTTCTCTCCGCTGGCTCCCCCCGAAAACGTTCCTCAGTGAAACACATTTCCCAAACCAATTGCTCCGATTCACTTTGCCCTAAATGCAATTCTGGTAACATTAAATAAATGATAATTATAATAAATTAGCTTCTGTTCAATTTACTTGACCCCAACATAATTTTTGAAGACCACAAACACAATTACCATGTTAGACATTATACTCTTTATATTATAGTTCAATAAGTTCTTGGCCAACCATTTATTCATTTGCCATTTTCTAGTGGTCATATAAGTTCTAGGAGTATTAGAAATGTGTATCAGCATGTATAGTATATATTAAAAAACCAAAAACAATTCTCCCAGATATAAGCTTTTAAGATAAAATATTTTGTTTAAAATGTGTAAAACTGAGTAGCCTTCAGTGTGATGCTAATGATTCAAAATGTTCACAATGTCATAAGATGTGTAGGAGTTGAGGATTTCATTGTTTTACTAGATAAATCACTTATAATTCAAAAGTATTTTCCCACTTACCATATTTACATACTTTACGTATACGTTTTAAAATCTATATAGAAAGAATTCTGGTGAACTTAGAAATCTTTATAGAATGAATGATGTACTTGAATTTATGGAACAAACCATCACATTATTTTTTGTGGTTGCTACTTTTTCTTGACTTACTTAGATCATATAGTTAAAATTCCAATAGTCAGTTTTAAAGTTTAACACAGTATTAAGTGTGAAGAAATGAAGGCACTCATTATCAAAAGATTGATGGTTATGATTTATGAGACATTGGCAAAACTACAAAACCTCAACAATCCTGTATTTCTGGCAGTGTCTTAGTAACTGTAAACATGAATAAAATGAAGGGATTTAATAGAAAAAATAGAATCTGTAAATAAATACATGCAGTTATCCTCTGTAATTCATAGTTGAAAATTATCAAACATATATTATTGTCTTAATGCTTACTATTACCAATTGAATTTTTAAGTGTCATTTTTAAGTGTCACTTTTCTGATAATTGAGTTCAATATTAACATTAATACATATTTACCGAACACTATATTAAACACTTGAAAAAAAGATACTGTAACATGCAAATTTTTATGCCTTTAATTATTATTAATACTTATATTCACTTTTGATAACTTGACCTGGAGACAAAAAAGCAAAGCAGAGAGAGAGAGAGAGAGAGAGAGAGAGCAAGAAAGAGGACCTGCTTCCTTATTTATAAGTATGCACAACTGAATACTTACATAACCCTTTACTAATAATACAAACCTGTATCCCATTATTAAGAATTTCTTCCATTGCTCCCATAAGTTTGGACAGTATGCTTAGTTTGGTAATAGAAAGCTTTCTCCCTTTTTCCTACCAGAGATCTTCAAATGATTAGCTAATAATAGTCGCCCAATGATTTCCAGATGTTGCTTACCATACAAGGAGTGTCCACTTATCTTCCACACAGGATAGTGTGGGAATTGAGATTCTTTCATTGCTGTAAAATAGAGATCACAGTGGAAATATTTCCCACCCAGAATCTGCAATTCTTAAAAGAGGAAATAATTCTCCGAATGCACACTTGTTGACCAATGGAAGAGATCTTGGATTTGGCTTCTTTAAAACTGAATTCTTGATATGCTTGCTGAAAGAGAGATTGGGTTGCTTAACAAACACCTTAGGAAACAACAAAGAAATATTTAAACACTATTTTGGTTTTGTCTCTAAAGAGTGGATTTTCTTTGTAATTCAAAGGCAGTGGGAGTTAGTATAAAGAACTACTCATGGGCCAAATCTCGGCAAGATGGCCAAAGAGTAGGGGTCCTCAACTCGCCTGGCCCCACAAACTTACCTATATAACTTTCAACACCTGTGAATTCGACCTGAGGTGTAAAGAGAGAACAGTTGGAACACTACGGAGAGAAAAGTGATCACTTCTGACAAGGTAGGAAGGGGTCTGTTCTTCTTTTTCTTTTATTTTCAGGTCTCTGATCTTTTAGGAATTATCTAGGGTGTATTTTATTAGGTTGTGGTTGATATTTTTGACTCAGCTCGCTCATACAGCCACTCTGCACTGGACAAAATGACTAGAGGAAAGAATGCACCACAAAAGAAGGAACCAGAAACACTCCTCTCTGCCACAGAGTTACTGAACATGGATTTAAATATGATGCTAGAAATTCAAGTCAGAAGCACAATTATAAAGTTACTAGGTGGCTCTTGAAAAAAGCATAAAGGACTCTAGAGACTCCGTTACTATAGAATTGAGATCTAATCAGGCTGAAATTAAAAATATTTTAACTGAGATGAAGTCCAAACTGGATGCTCTAATTGCTACGGTTAATAAGATGGAAGAGAAAGTGAGTGACAGAGAAGACAAGTTTGTGGTAAGGAAGGAAGCTGAGGAAAAAAGAGAAAAATAATTAAGAACCCAAGAGGAAAGGCTTAGGGAAATAAATGATAGCTTGAGAAAGAAGAATATTCATCTTATTGAGATTCCAGAAGAGGCTGAGAGAAAGAGAAGACCACAAAGTATATTTGAACAAATCGTAGCTGAGAACTCCCCTAATCTGGGGAAGGAAACAGCATTCAGATTCAGGAGATAGAGAGATTTC
Source organism: Canis lupus familiaris (assembly GCF_011100685.1). Classification (NCBI taxonomy): domain Eukaryota; kingdom Metazoa; phylum Chordata; class Mammalia; order Carnivora; family Canidae; genus Canis; species Canis lupus. The sequence continues at coordinate 745,970 of NC_049254.1, forward strand.
CCCCCCAGAAAAATCAATAAAAACCATTCAACATCTCTACATTTAATAGTGAAACTTTCAAATTTCAAAGAGAAAGAAAAATCCTTAAAGCAGCTCTAGATAAGAGAATTATATCAGATTCACAGCAGACCTCTCCACAGAGACCTGGCAGACCAGAAAGGGCTGGCAGGGTATATTCAGGCTCCTAAAGGAGAAGAACCTGCTACCAAGAATACTTTATCCAGCAAGGCTCTCATTCAGAATAGAAGGAGAGAGAAAGAGCTTCCAAGATAGGCAGAAACTGAAAGAATATGTGACCACCAAGCCAGTTCTGCAAGAAATATTAAAGGGGACCCTGTAAAAGAAAGAGAAAGCCCAAAGAAATAACCCACAAAACAGGGATTGAATAGGTATTATGATGACACTACATTCATATCTTTCAATAGTTACTCTGAACATGAATGGGCTAAATGATACCATCAAAAGATGCAAGGTATTGGATTGGATAAAACAGCAAGACCCATGTATTTGCTGTTACAAGAGACTCATTTTAAATCTAAGGACACCTCCAGCCTGAAAATGAAAGGTTGGAGAACCATTTACCATTCAAATAGTACTCAAAAGAAAGCTGGGGTAGCAATCTTCATATGAGATAAATTAAAGTTTATTCCAAAGACTGTAGTAAGAGATGAAGAGGGACACTATATCATACTTAAAGGGTCTATCCAACAAGAAGACCTAACAATCATGAATATTTATGCTCCTAATGTGGGAGCTACCAAGTATATCAATTAATTAATAACCAAAGGAAAGACATACTTAGATACTCAGATAATACACTAATAGTAGGAGACTTCAATACTGCACTATCAGCAAATGACAGATTTTCTAAGCAGAAGAGCACCAATGGAACCAGGGCCTTGAACGACACACTGGACCAAATGGATTCCATAGATTTATACAGAACTCTCCATCTGAACACAATTGAATACACATTCTTCTCAAGTGCACATGGAACTTTCTCCAGAATAGACCACATACTGGGTCACAGTCAGATCTCAACCAATACCAACAGATTGGGATTCTCCCCTGCATATTTTCAGACCACAATGCTTTGAAACTAGAATTCAATCACACGAAGAAATTTGGAAGAAACTCAAACACATGAAGGTTAAAGAGCATCCTGCTAAAAGATGAAAGGGTCAACGAGGAAATTGAAAAGAATTAAAGAGATTCATGGAAACGAATGAAAATGAAAATACAACTGTTCAAACTCTTTGGGATCCAGAAAAAGCAGTCCTAAGAGGGAAATACATCGCAATACAAGCATCCCTCAAAAAAATGGAAAAAACTCAAATATACAAGCTAACCTTGCACCTAAAGGAACTGGAAAAAGAACAGCAAATAAAGCCTATACCATGTAGAAGAAGAGAGATAATAAAGATTCAAGCAGAACTCACTGAAATAGAGACCAGAAAAACTGGAACAGATCTACAAAACCAGGAGTTGGTTCTTTGAAAGAATTAATAAGATAGATAAACCAGGCTTATTAGAAAGAAAAAAGACTCAATTAACAAGATCATAAACAAAAGAGGAGAGATCACAACCAATGCCAAGGAAATACAAATGATTTTTAAAAATGTATTATAAGCAGCTATATGCCAACAAATGGACGCATTTCTTGAAAACCACAAATTACCAAAACTGTAACAGGAAGAAATAGAAAACCTGAACAGGCCAACAACCAGGGAGGAAATTGAAGCAGTCATCAAAAACCTCCCAAGACACCAAAGTCCAGGGCCAGATGGCTTCCCAGGGGAATTCTATCAAACGTTTAAAGAAATAATACCTATTCTACTAAAGCTGTTTCAAAGAATAGGAATGGAGGAAATACTTCCAAACTCATTTTATAAGGCCAGCATAACCTTGATCCGCAAACCAAAGATCCCACTAAGAAGGAAAATTATAGACCAATATTCCTGATGAACATGGGTGCAAAAATTCAAGATACTAGCCAATAGGATCCAACAGTATATTAAGAGGTTTATTCACCATGACCAAGTGGGATTTATCTCTGAGATACAAGGGTGGTTCAACACGTAAAACAATTTGCTAGATCATATCAACAAGAGAAAACACAAGAAGCATATGATCCTCTCAATAGATGCAGAGAAAGCATTTGACAAAATAGAGCATCCATTCCTGATCAAAACTCTTCAGAGTGTAGGGATAGAGGGAACATTCCTCAGCATCTTAAAAGCCATCTACGAAAAGCCCACAGCAAATATCATTCTCAATGGGGAAGCACTGGGAGCCTTTCCCCTAAGATCAGGAACACGACAGGGATGCCCACTCTCACCACTGCTATTCAACATAGTACTGGAAGTCCTAGCCTCAGCAATCAGACAACAAGAAGTGATAAAGGCATTCAAATTGGCAAAGAAGAAGTCAAACTCTCCCTCTTCACAGATGACATGATACTCTACATAGAAAACCCAAAAGCCTCCACCCCAAGATTGCTAGAACTCATACAGCAATTTGGCAGCGTGGGAGGATACGAAATCAATGCCCAGAAGTCAGTGGCATTTCTATACACTAACAATGAGACTGAAGAAAGAGAAATTAAGGAGTCAATCCCATTTACAATTGCACCCAAAAGCATCAGATACCTAGGAATAAACCTAACCAAACAGGTAAAGGATCTATACCACAAAAACTACAGAACACTTCTGAAAGAAATTGAGGAAGACACAAAGAGATGGAAAAATATTCCATGCTCATGGATTGGAAGAATTAATATTGTGAAAATGTCAATGTTACCCAGGGCAATTTACACGTTTAATGCAATCCCTATCAAAATACCATGGCCTTTCTTCAGAGAGTTGGAACAAATCACCTTAAGATTTGTGTGGAATCAGAAAAGACCCCGAATAGCCTGGGGAATATTGAAAAAGAAAACCATAGCTGGGGCCTCACAATGCCAGATTTCAGGTTGTACTACACAGCTGAGGTCATCAAGACAGTATGGTACTGGCACAAAAACAGACACATAGATCAATGGAACAGAATAGAGGACCCAGAAATGGGCCCTCAACTCTAGGGTCAACTATTATTCGACAAAGCAGGAAGGGCTAGGCACTGGAAAAAGGACAGTCTCTTCAATAAATGGTGCTGGGAAAATTGGACATCCACATGCAGAAGAATGAACCTAGACCACTCTCTTGCACCAGACACAAAGATGAACTCAAAATGGATGAAAGATCTAAATGTGAGACAAGATTCCATCAAAATCCTAGAGGAGAACACAGGCAACACCCTTTTTGATCTTGGCCACAGTAACTTCTTGCAAGATACATCTCTGAAGGCAAAAGAAACAAAAGCAAAAATGAACTATCAGGATTTCATCCAGATAAGAAGCTTCTGCACAGCAAAAGAAACAGGCAACAAAACTAAGACAACCTACAGATGGGAGAAGAGATTTGCAAATGACCTGTCAGATAAAGGGCTAGTATCCAAGATCTATAAAGACCTTATCAAACTCAACAGCAAAGAAACAATCCAATCATGAAGTGGGCAAGAGACATGAACAGACATTTCTCCACAGAAGACATAGACATGGCAGCAAGCACATGAGAAAATGCTCCGCATCCCTGGCCATCAGGGAAATACAAATCCAAACCACAATGAGATCCCACCTCACACCAGTGAGAATGGGGAACATTAACAAGGCAGGAAACCACAAATGTTGGAGAGGATGTGGGGAAAGGGGAACCCTCCTGCCCTGTTGGGGGGAATGTGAACTGGTGCAGCCACTCTGGAAAACTGTGTGGAGGTTCCTCAAAGTTAAAAATAGACCTGCCCTACGACCCAGCAATTGCACTGCTGGCGATTTACCCCAAAGATACAGATGCAGTGAAACGCCAGGACACCTGCACCCCGATGTTCACAGCAGCAGTGTCCTCAATAGCCACACTGTGGGAGGAGCCTCGGTGTCCATCGACAGATGATGGATAGAGAAGCTGTGGTCTCTGTATACAATGGGACATTCCTCAGCCACTAGAAACGACAGATCCCCACCATGTGCTTGGATGCAGATGGACCTGGAGGGTATGATGGTGAGTGAAGTGAGTCGGTCAGAGAAGAGAAATCACCATATGGTCTCACTTATATGGGGAATATAAGAAATAGTGAAAGGGATTATAGGGGAAAGGAGGGGAACTGAGTGGGAGAACTTAGGGAGACAGACCATGAGAGACCCCTAACTCTGGGAAACGAACAAGGGGGAGTGGAAGGGGAGGTGGGCGGGGGGGGGGGGTTGGGGTGACCGGGTGACGGGCACTGAGGGGGCACTTGAGGGCATGAGCACTGGAGGTTATACTATATGATGGCGAATTGAATTTAAATTTTAAAAATGTAAAAAATAAAGGATACCATTAAATTTGAATAAAATAAAATAAAAACCTCTGAAAAAATAAAAAGGACTACTCATAGGAGCAGGTGGATGACCCAGTTTCAAACGTTAGAAGCCTCAAGTCTGCACCCCCCGCCACCCCCCCGCCCCCCAGCTGCAAAATGCCGCGGTGGATCCTTGCGTTTCCCGGGATGAGCCCGGGCCGCGCAGGCGCAGGGGCGGCGCGGGGGCAGCAGGTCCCGAGCCGCGCGGGAAGCCGTCCCGCTGGGAGCCGCGGTCACCCCGGGGGCCTCGCTGGGCTGCGGCGGCCGCTGAGGAAGCTCGGCAGACACGGAGACATTTTCCATTTCTTTCCTCTGGAAATCTAGAAGCGGGAAGAAAAGGCGGAGGCAATGAAGCGCTCACGGTGCCGAGCGCCCGCCCGCGAGGGGGCAGGGGGCGCGTGGGCCGCCTCGGAGCCGGGCGGGGCCCAGGGACGGCCCGCGGGTCCCCCCCCCCCCCCCGCGCTCTCCTCACCCTGGAGGAGCCTGAGGTCGGAGCCAACGAACGCAGGCCTCGGGCCTCGGAGGTCCCGTGTGCCGTCCCCGTGCCCGCGGCGGGACGCTGCGACGTCGGCGGTGCCCTGGGCTTCCTGCCATCCGCCCGCGGGTGCGGGTGCGTGTGCGGGTGCATGTGCAGGCCTGGGTGCGGGTGCGGGTTCGGGTGCGTGTGCGTGTGCGGGTGCATGTGTGTGTGCGTGTGTGGGTTCAGGTGCGTGTGCGGGTGCGGGCGTGTGCGGGCCTGGGTGCGGGTTCGGGTGCGTGTGCGGGTGCATGTGTGCGTTCGGGTGCGTGTGCGGGTGCATGTGTGTGTGCGTGTGTGGGTTCGGGTGCGTGTGCGTGTGCGGGTACGGGTGCGTGTGCGGGCCTGGGTGCGGGTTCGGGTGCGGGTGCGTGTGCGGGCCCGGGTGCGAGTGCGTGTGCGGGCGCGGGTGCAATGCCGGACTGCACTTACTCCCTGGAGACGTCTTAGGTTCAGAGTGAACAGAGCCCAAGCCCCGTCGCTGTCGCGGCCCCCGCCCGCACCCCCCCGCCCATCCGCCCCCCCTGCCCCCCGCACCTGGACCGCACCTGAGCGTCAGCGCGTCGGGAGGCCGCCGTGGCGCGTCCGGCAGGTCAGGGGCCGCCCCCGAGCCAGGCCGTCCCGACCCTGCAGCCCCGAGCCCTTCTCGCGCTCCCAGAACGTCCCGTCGTGGGCCGCGACACCAACGGGGCTTTTCGGGCCGTGTCGCGGGGTCACAGGTGCTGGGATTTCCCCGCGCCCTTCGGCGGCCTCGGGCCCGGTTCTCGTCGGAGGGGCCAGGAGTCCCCACCCGGGACCCGAGAACAGCTCGGTGACTGCCAAGGTTCGCCAGTCAGAAATGAAACTATTTTTGTGCCTATTTCGGAGATTTCATATGAAGTGCAGATGGTCCAGGCCCAGGACTCGCACGGGAGGCGGCCTGATGATCGGCTCATGGCACAGTATTTTCAGGATCCGTCCGCATGACGCTATGGGGCCGTGCTTCGTCCCTTTTTGGCCTAGTGGTGTCCCTCCCTGTGGCCACGCCACGGTCTGTGTTCGTGGGTCACGTGATCGGCCTTGGGGCGGCTTCTGCTCCGTGGCCGTCACGACCACTGACGCCGTGAGCATCCGCGGGCTGATTTTTGCGTGGGTGTATTTTTACTATTTGGGGGTATTTACCTAGGAGGGAAATTGCTAAGTTTCACATTCCGAGGACCTGCCAGAGAGAGGTCCCCAAAGTGAGGGCGCCGCCCTCGCGCTCCCTGGCCGGGGGGGGGGGGGGGGGGGGGGCGCCCCATCCCCACGACCCCGCCCCATCCCCACGACCCCACACCTGCCCCCGCCTCTGCCCCCCCGCTCCCCGCGGCGACCTCCCGGGGCTGAAGTGCTCTCACCGTGCTTTGATTCGCATCCACTACCAAAAAGACCTGGGGCGTTTTTCACATGTGCTTACTGACCGTTAGTATATCGTCTTTGATATTAGTATATCAGACCCTTTGCTATTTTTTAAAATGGACTTTATTTTTTATTTTTATTTTTTTTAGGATTTTATTTATTTATTCATAGAGAGAGAGAGAAGAGAGAGAGAGAGAGGCAGAGACCCAGGCAGAGGGAGAAGCAGGCCCCATGCAGGGAGCCCGACGTGGGAGTCGATCCTGTGACCCCAAGATCACTCCCTGAGCGGAAGGCAGGTGCTAAACCGCTGAGCCTCCACCCCAACCCCCGGGCTGCCCAAGATCCATTTTTTAAAACCCAAACTGCAACATAGTCTGGCATTCAAAACAATAACTATCATAAACACAGAATAACAAACTAAACAATTAGCTGTATGATTAATTTGTTTCTTAATTTGTATCAATGATATAAAAACCTATTTCTCCTGTGCAGAGTGTAGCTCCACAGAAGTACATACAGCATAAATGTCTTATTTCTAAAACATACAGATGCGTCCTAGACTTAACAGTTTATTTTTACTTTCCCTTTTTTATAGTTCACTCTTCAGCTCACATAATTTGCTGCTTTTGTTGACCTTGTCAATTTATTTTCAAATACGACTTTAACTAGCTTTCGTGTGTGCCTGTGTGTGTGTGTTTATCTCTATATAAATGCACTTGAATTGCTTATAGGTTAATCCCTGCTTTATAACTTCAATTCTTGACACCTCGTTTCTGAATTAGTTACTGTCATTTCGCTTGACCTTTTCAATCTTAGTGACGTCCTTCCTATAAGTACAGCAACAAGAATTGAACGCAGTCATCAAAATGTGCTCTTACTGTAAAATTAAATACTGATAGGATGACTATAGTCATTTGCACTTTGAAATAAGTACCCTGAGGATATTTTTACTCTAACTTTGACTTGTTTCCATTTTCTAGGTGCCTTTAAATAATTCCTGTTTAAAGACATTTAGAAAGTAATTAAAATATGATGAATGGAAAAGAACCCTTACAGATATTTTACTTATTATGAAAATAAAATGATTTTAGGTATAGATTGTATTTAAATATATATATTAAACAGTTGTGAATATTAATTTGTGATCTTTTAATAAATGATATTGCTGATTAGTAGTCAAAAAGGAATAAAGAACTTACGTTCCTTTTTAAAAACTCCCTGCTCCATTGAGCTCACACCATGGTGCTGCATCACCCTTCCTTCTCCTCGTTCATCTCATATACTAACTTCTTGTTCATTCTGCTAAAACCACTGAAGGCTTTGACTCTTCCGTCATCTCCTTGTCCATGCCTCCTTCCCTCTTTCTTCCATTATTCCAGGTAATTTCAACAACTATCATGAAAATCCACCTGTCCTCTTTGCCTCTTCATTACTTGACCTCCTTATCCCGACAACGATGGCTTACCTCACTCTAATTCACCCACTTCCTCAGCCACACTTTATATTACTAGAGACTTCACTATCCCTAAAATAATTAATTCACACATTCCGCTGTCTGCTGAAAGCTAAGATTTGCTTGCTACAGTACTCCAGTATGATAGTTCTTGAACCTTACTAAGACTTGTTCATTGACCTTTTCCCATTCTTTCAACCAATTTGTCACATCCTCTCAACACTTCTCTCTTTTCCAGATTGGATGCCATAATTTATCAATGTAATTGTTTCCGTACAATATTTTACATTTAGGGACGCCTGGGTGGCTAAGGGTGTGATCCTGGAGTCCCAGGATGGAGTTCGGCATCAGGCTACCTGCGTGGAGCCTGCTTCTCCCTCTGCCTGGGTCTCTGCCTCTCTCTGTGTGTCTCTCATGAATAAATAAATATAATCTATAAAAAAAAAACATTTTAAATTTGTCTGTCTTGACTTATGTGGGCCCCCCCAAAAGAAATAGCCTCTTTGAGATACAACTGATTTCTGAAGAAAATCATATAGCCAGCTGAACTGGTATCATTATGGATTCCTGATCCATATCCTCAAAGCAATGATCCTTCCAGCATGTGTCTTCCCTATTAAATTTACTTTCCCACTTTCTACAATGATTAATTCATATGTTCTCACCATCTAGCCCTCCACGCTTCAATCCTGGCTGTACTTTGCCTATACTTCACTGAGAAAACAGGACACTTACATTCAAACAATCAAACCATAAAATTACCTCCATTTACCAGATCTCTGTTATTACCTTTTATTGAAATAGAAGAAATATCCTTTCTACTTGCAAAACTTAACCCCTCATATGCCTTCTTGCCACCTTAGAACCTGGTTAGAAGAGAGTTCACCAGGGGTTTCTCATGTTTCTGCACAATGCAAATAGAGATACTGACATCATGCATTCTGGGCTATCTTTTCAAGATCATTTGCATAGTGAACATTCTTGAAAGATGAAATGGTGCTTCCCCCAGGGACAGAGGGTAAAATTTGTTTGCCATCCTGTTTAATAAAGGTACAGTTTTCCACCATGACAAAGATTGGGAAGGCTTGCTTTCAACCTATTATAAAAGATTTAGGTCTCCTAACCTAAGGTTTTCTCAACTGCAGCATGAATCTGGGATAGTTTGCTTCACCCTCATAAAACTTGGGAGGCAAGAGACATTGGCACAAGCCTGAAATTTAAGATTGCTGTTCCGTGAGTCATAAAGGTTTTTCTGTGGTGTGTGCATCTGTGTGTCTGTGTGTGTGCGTGTGTCTTCTAGTCCACTAGTCTATGCCTTCTCCAGCATTGACAAAATTATGGCAGGTTACCATGATGGCTTGCAATCAAGATAAAAATCTCAGCCCTCTACTGTACTTGATAAGACTTTGTTAGATTTTTTTGTCACCCTCTTGTAAACCTTAACCTTCTTTTCTATGAGATCATTCCCGTAAGTATGCAACAGGATCTAGAATCATCTTTAAAACCATTCAAGCAAAGCTAAAATCTTTCTTGACACCAAATTTTCTTCCAGCTGTTTCCCTAACTCAAGTTCTTGTCAAAGGTAAACTTTCTCTGTATCCAATTCTCAACTTCAATGCAATTTTCTTTTCACAACTGTCTAGCTTCTAACCATACTTCCTCTCAGGAAACATCCTGTGAAGTCACCGAGGACTTCCATATTGTCTAAATGTGAGGCGGACCTTCAGCCTTATATTCCCCACTCCCTTTTTAGCAATGAATGTAGTTTTAAGAGTCCTTCTTTTAATATATTTCTTTGTTTTCATGATGTCATGCTTTTCTGGCTTCCCTTGTGTCACTACTGGTGCTTATTTGGTAGCATCATTATCAGGTTCTCTCCCCAGCACATCTTCCACATGTCATATTTTTTAGGGTTTAGCCCTCAGGTGCTTTCTTTTCTCACCTAGATTGCCTTTTTCCAGTCACACAACTCTAATTAATATTTCTATGTTGAGGAATATTAATATTTCCCTTGAATTCCGCACATCTCCTCATATGGATGCCTCACATGCATCACAAAATTAATATGACCTAGTCAACCACTACATCATAAGCCTCTCATCAGTATTTTCACATTTTAGTAGCTGACATTGACCCAGTAGCTCAACTCAGATGTTTGGGATTTTACTTTATACCTCTGCGGCCTGTCCTTATGCGACACATTACAAAAGCGTCATCAGTTCTACCTGAGAAGTACATTACAACCTGTCCACTACTGTCTTCTTTTTTTTCACAACCCTAGTCTGGCCACTATATTTCTGTCTGCTGAACTCAGTAACAATTTTCTGCTTATTAATTGGCTTTTGCTCGTCTTCCAGCCATCATCCCTTTGATCGTTTAAATATCACAATGGTCTTTAAAACACAGAGGTCAAGACATGTAATTTGCCTTCTTAAAAGAAATAAAGAAAAACCTTTAATAACCACCTATTACACGTAGGGCAGGATTGCAAATTATTGCGATGACTTACAAGACCCTAATATTGTCTGACATCTGTATATCTGTCCACCTTTGTTTGACCCTATGTGTTCTTTCTCCTCAGCCAGAGGAGAAATAAGATGACAATTTATTTAAGTTTTTGACATCACCAAGTTCTTTTCTTCCACAAAGTATTTTACCTTTGTGTATCCCCACTATCTGAAATGTCCATAGCCTTATTATTTATACTCCTTATCCTTGAGATCTTAGTTAAATGTCAGTAACAGCATATTAATTTTAACTTATTTCATAGTATTTAGCACAATTTGCAATTATGTTGTATTTCTGCTTGTTTACTACGTATCTCACCTACATAACTCAAACTTCAAAGCACATTCATGTCTATCCACTAGAGCATTCTGGAACCTAGAAGAATGTTTAGCATATAAAGCCTATAATGTTTTTAAAAAAATCAATGGAAAACTCCAATTGAAAAATAGAATCTATTTTCCCACATAGAAACTTTCTATATTCGGTCGCTCTTTCATTAAAGTTCAAATTTCCCATTTTTTATTATAGGATTTTGATGAATTCCCTACAAATTTTGTCATCCATGCTAGCATTCACTGCTTACTCTTAAAGGTAATATGATTCTGTTGAGGTTACCCAGTTTGGTTATCCGAAATGTTAGAATGATACCAGGACTGATTTTACTGTGTAGACAAGTCCTAAGTTGATTGCTCAGCAAGTTACATAATACTGTGAATTCTATCTACTCAGAGTTCAGTCTAATCAAGCCACGTTCAACTTTTATTATTCAGTATATGAAGATGAAATAATATTGTAAACATGGTTGACCAGAGAATCAGAAGGAATCCTAGATAAAACAATCATAATACATACAGAGTAATACCAGTTAAGAGATAGTTCTATTCTAGAGGCTTCATATTTCTTTCTTTTTAAACAAACCCATAAAACAAACATTTATTTTTGAAATACAGTAACTGTGATATATTACTTGAATTTCAAAAATGTTTTTGTACTAATTTCCATCAAGTCATTGAGTAATATTAGAGGTAAAATGGAGTAAAATAGAAAGTCTCTAAATAGAGACTGCAAACTTATTGGAGGAATATTATTGTCTAAATAGGGGAATATCAATTCTTATTTCTTAAAAGATTTATTTATTTATTATTTATTTGAGAGAGAGTGTGTGTGTGTACAAGCAGGGAGGGGTTGGGAAAGGCAGAGGGAGAAAGACCGAGAAGAGAAGCAGACTTCCTGCTGAATGGGGAACCCAACTGGCTGATCACACAACCTTGATTCATGACCTGAGCTGAACCAAAGAGTCGGACACTTAACAGACTGAGCCACTCAGGTGCCCCATCAATTCTTATTTTTAATGTTTGGGAAAAAGTCAAACAACCCTTTTTATTGCTTAAATTCATTTGTGTATTTAAATACAAATATTAGTTTTAAATTTTATACAAATTATGTGAAAGACCCCCAAGCATTATTTGTTCTAAGTATATCAAAATAATATTTCTAAAAGATTTTGGAATATTTCTGTAAAACTCAGAATCATATATGAGATATTCAGTTAACACTAAGGAGCTCTATTATAGCTGTCATCCATCAACTTGAGTGGTATTTGAAATAAGAACACACTTTTGGCTCATGTTTTGGTATTATTTTAAGATTCCTTGTTCTGAACATGAGTTGGATGTGAGAACATAATTTTTGGCTGTCAATGAAAATGCTATCAGAGATACACATAATCTGGTCATTGCAGAAGTTTTAGAAAATAAATAGACAAGACATTATAAATGAACAGATAGAAATGAGCTATATAATGAGTTTTTCCCACATGGTAAAATGTTCTTCTCCTGTGGATTAAAATGTAATAAATAGTAGCTAACATTACACCACCACCCAACAACTACCAAGTCACTTCTCTTGGTCACACTAATGGTTTTGTTATTTACAACATCTCCTGACATCATGGCCTATATTAGGACCTGTGCCCATTTTCAGTGTCTAAAATCAGACCAACTTCTGGGATCACATCCATGAATTGAATTCATCCATGAGTTGAATAAGGTTGGGTGCAATGCTGCAGGGAGAATAGCAGCTGAAGGTTCTGTAGGATGTGTACACATCACACACACACAAATACACGCACACATAACAGCATACATGTATTAACTCATCACTGCTATTGCCAGTGACTCTGTGTCTCCCCATCATTCCTTTCTGAACGAAAAGTCATCTTGTGCTTCCATTGCCCCAATTCCATCTCTGTTTGTTAGACGTGTCACCAAAAGTGGGCAAAGAGCTGGTCTTTTCTCTCCTGGGAAGCACGTATGGACTTTATGGACAGGGCTCAGCAGAGATCCTGATAGTGAATTGAGCACGGCATCTGGATGGTTTCCTTTTCTCTCATGAGGAGGGATGAAGATGTATTATTTTTATGAGAAATAAGAGGCAAATAATTTTTCAGAAAGCACAGGTTTAGACCAAGGCAGAAAATGCTAGTTATTTCATGTTTTTCTTTGTTGTACATAAAGATTATGTATCTTGTCCTCCATTTTAGTTAGACATGGTCATTGATTCTAGTTAATGAAATGTAAATGAAGTTACCATATACCTTTTCCGAGCCTGAGATATAAAGTCTTCCCGAGCATTTTTTCAGTATAGAGTTGGAATACCCAGAGTATTTTTTAAAGGTTTTATTTATTTATTCATGAGAGACACACAGAAAGAGGCAGAGACACAGGCAGAGGGAGAAGCAGGCTCTGTGCAGAGAGCCCGATGCAGGACTCGATCCCACGACCCCGGGATCACGACCTGAGCCGGAGGAAGATGCTCAACCACTGAGCTCCCCCAGGTGCCCCAGAGTCACCTTAGAAATCACATGTTGAAGATAGTAGAGTCTCTGTTGCCTGACTTCCTGAATGAATGCATGCATGACATCATCTGGCTGACTTGCAAACTCACCCATTACTTTTATAGAAGAAATAAAATTCCATTGCATTTGAGCCTTTATATATCTTTGGCCTATTCATGGTAGCAGCCAGCATTGTCATCACTATCTAGTTACTAAAAATGAGACATAAAATTCAACTAATTAATTCCATGAGTAGTACATATCAAACATCTTTAAATTCCTAAGAATTGCTGTGATATAATTAATAAGTAATAAATTCCTATTAATCACTGTGGCAAAGGAAGCATGACTAAATATTATATACATTGTCCATTGACTTTAAATAGGAGTACAGAAATAAATTTTACACTCGTGCACAACCAGGTTGTATAAATACAATGAAGGGAAATCGAAAGTGCTATCTTGTCAATTATGTGGTGAATAGTTTGTCTCTGTCAGTAGTTCTCAATCCTGATTTTGCTTCAGAACCATTTGGGATCTTTTATGAAGCACTGAATTGTAGTATCCAATCATTAGAATTTCTTAAAAGCTCCTGAAAATATTCTTCCATGTAGCCAGAATTGACCTCCCAGCAATAATTTACCAAATTATATGTCTTATTTTCTTCCCAATATAGGTTAACTGTCTGAATATTATTCAGTGTACAGATCACTCGGTGTTTCTTAATCAGAAGTATAATCAGAAGTATAAATCAGTGCCACCAGTAAATCTCTATAAAAATACATATCCCACCACAATTTTCACATGTGAAAATTCTGATTTGGTAGATCCCAGAATAGTGAGATCTATAGGTTGACATTGTCTATCTTTTAATGTGGCTAAGCCAGGCCATACCAGTACTATGTTTTTTGAATCTGCTATATACAGAGCCATGTTTGGAATGATAAAGAAACAGATATAAATGAGAAAAAGTGTTTGCTCTTTAAGCATTTGTCAAAATGCCTTATGTTCTTACTCAATTTTCATCTTCATATTTTTGTATCATCCTGCCTGCTGTGTCTGTGACTCCTCTATTACAGAAATAACAACAATAATTATTGGCCTAAAATGAAAACTTTGGGAGCATCTGGGTGGCTCAGTGGTTGAGTGTCTGCCTTGGGCTCAGGTTGTGACCCCGGGGTCCTGGGATCGAGTCCCATATCGGGCTCCCTGCATGGAGCCTGCTTCTCCCACTGCCTGTGTCTCTGCCTCTCTCTCTCTCTCTCTGGTCTCTCATGATAAATAAATAAAATCTTTTTAAAACAATAAAATGAAAACTTTAATGAAGCAGCATAGATTGAAAATAATTCTAAATACAATTGCATCAATTAAACAACTACTCTGAATGATATCGGAACTTTTCAGTCTCAGAAAAGGAAGGTGTTAGAACTGTGTCTGAAAGTAATTATAAGAAGATCTTTCTCAAAGAGAAGATAGCTTCTCTCAGGCAAATTAAAAGAAACCAGACTTGTCCAAATCAATATTTTTTATCATAGTAATACCCACTGATCTCAGTTTGGGGGAAGGGGAACAAATAGAAATGTTGCATTTGTAATTTTTCTATTTCTGGTTGCTAATTCAAGAACCTAAAAAACTGGGGGTACTTTCTTCATGTAATTCATCCTTCCAAAAGGACTGCAGTACTACTCTATTTGTTACTTATATAAAAGGAGAAAATTATGTAATGTTTTCCAGATATGCAAAATATTTAAGATAAATATCTAAAACTATTTTTAGAATCATAATGACGACCTTACTCAATTTCCACCCACTGTAGGAAAACTTTTTATCCAACTTCTGCACAAACACCATTTCGTTTGCCTTAAACTCATTGAAAGTCACTCAGGCCAGTAACTTAAACAGCTGATCTTTTTTTTCCCCCTCTAGATTTGCCTTCCTAGCAGAGATTTTACACTAAGTTACTAGTATTCCCTCCATCAATGGATACCACTAATTATTAAAAAGTCACTTTGGGCAGCCCGGGTGGCTCAGCGGTGTAGCGCCACCTTCCGACCAGGGCATGATCCTGGAGACAGAGGATCGAGTCCCGCGTCGGGCTCTCTGCATGGAGCCTGCCTCTCCCTTCTCCTGTGTCTCTGCCTCTCTCTCTGTGTGTCTCTCATGAATAAATAAGTAAAATAAAATCTTTAAAAAAAAGTTACTTCTATTTATTTTGAACCCAGAAATAGAGTATTGTGTTTAAAAATGAATTGTTCTGGAATTTATAACTGCAAGTGAGACCAGATTTTTTTAAAAGGTAGCCATGGTTAAGTCACATAATTGGGTTAAAAGCCTGAAAATATCTTACACTAGGGTTATAATGTTGACTCCATTTTGGGAGGAGTAGAGTTTTACAATTCTTCTAATGAAAGTCCTAATTGGACTGAGAGTGTAGCAGTATTGAGTCCTCTGTCAGAGCCAGATGACTCTAGAAGCAGACAGCAAATTACATAAAGTTGAGGATGAAACAAGGTATTTTTGTATAGGCCTGTAAGTACATGTATGCACATCTCTGTGGAATCAATGTTCAAACCTCCAGGGAAGATCAGAAGGAAAGCACATCATTATAAATATACAACCTCTTTTTACAAGATAATTGGTTAAAACTACATAAGGTCCTTTAAAATTGTCTTATTATTAAGGGAAAACAATTAAAAGAAAGAATGGAAGGCCACAAGACAAAATTTCTTCAGTGGAAGGCCATTCTTCCTCAGTTTTTCCCTCTATTCTTTCTATTCACTTCTTGGACCTTTGCAGATTACCATACGAGCATCATCAGACCAAGGATCCTGTCCCCACTGAGGCTGTGCAACTCATGTTATCAAGTCATATTTATCTCATACTTGAAAAATTTGTATCCAGTATTAACACTAATGGCAAGTGTCAGAAATCAATCTATACTTATTTGAATTCAGCAATCACTACACATGAAGTGCTTTAGACATGGAGAAATCTTCAGAGAAAAATGAATATACATCTTAGTCCTTAGAGCAAAATGGATTTCCCTATTATAACCAAGTGTAAGACAAATGATCATCTGTGCCTCCTTTGGCCCTTGATTTCAATCAGCGTTCCGTTCTGTTGTGACTGCAACATGCATGCAGGATTCCTTCAGGTAAAAAATTTGTCATAATACCAATAGCAGGGATGTTATAGGCTTTACTAGACTATGAGAGTTCTTAGAGATGGGGATATTTCCTGTTCATCTTCCCTATCTTCAAAACTTAGGCTTTGTAAATAGTAGAAATTTAATAAGTATTTTGTGGGTAAATTATTGTAAATAGTAGAAATTTTGTAAATAGTGCTTTGTAAATAGTAGAAATTTAATAAGTGTTTTGTGGGTAAATTATTGTCATATGAGTGATATTGGAAACAAATTCTAAGGAGAGAGCTATTGCCATAGCCAAAGCATGAATGAGAAATTTTAAAAGTAATTATTTATTTTCATTGTGGCTTTGAGCTAATTTCATCAAATTGTACATTTTAGAGGGTCAGAACCATTTTCGAGATTCTGATAGAAAATATGAACACTTTTGCCTAAAAAATACACATTTATACATTCACATAATTTTGCATATAATTCCAGGAAGTCTTCAGACATTCTTAACCCCTCCATGGATACATCTCTGGGTACATAGGCCTTAGATGAAGAAATCCTGATTTTTTTTTGACTGATGTTTTTTAACATATGAATGTATATTAGTTCCTAATACTAAATAGATTTCCATGTTGCAAACAATTGTGAAATAAACAATAATGTACATCCTAATTATGGTAGTTATATGGGTGTCTATATTTGTCAAGACTCTTAAAATTATATACTCAAAGAGGGTAACTTTTACCATAAAAGTTATGTTAAGAAAATCTATTTAAAAAGAGCTAATAGGTCTTTAAAACTCCATAAATATATAGCGGAAAACCTACTCCTATAAAAATATTGTCTTGACTGTGTTGTGTGACATCGTGGATAACTTTTAATTTGTAGAAATAAAAACAAAACAAACCCGGTGCAGGTTATAAAGAAAGCATCTAGAGGACCCTGGTCTGAACTGAGAGTCAAAGACAATTCCATAGAGCAAGAATCTTCTCTAATAACTCAGAGGAAAAAGTAAGGAGCCACAGAAAGGTTTTCACTGTATGACCTATAACCAGAGCTACATGGAAAAAAACAAAACAAAACAAGAAAACCTTGATATCTCAGGTCGAAATCTTTTCTGCTGTATCTTCATGGAAAATTCCCCTAAATTCCCAACATCTTGTTTTTTCATATGTAGACAAATTGTATCAAAAATCTACTAAAAATTATAATGATTTTTCATTGTTAGATGGCCAGTGTGATCAATATCATCGTCTCAGTCCCATTTTTAGTATCAGCTTATATCGTGCAGTTGGAATGGGGTATCTTTAAAACGAAGAAGCCCGAGTAGGGATCAACTACCTTAGGGAAACCGTGGCAAAGACCTACCCATCCTTACTTAAAGTGAATACATGCCATCTATCAGCAAACACCTTCTTCTCCAAATCTGTTTTGACGTAGTGTGGTTCAGGCATGTGGGAATAGAGCTTTTGTGCTGTCCGTGGTATGTGTGTTTGTGCGAGGACAATGTCAGGAACGGGGTGAGTAATGACACTGCAAATTGAAGTCATCTGCTTATTTTCCACATGCCTGCCCAGAGCAAGCAGCTGCAAAGGAATTTCTCCCGTGTTCCTTTGCCCATGACCTTGACCCCAAGAGTACCATCCTTCAAAGAGAAATGCAGAATCTCTTGAGAGAAAAAAATGTATTATTAATTTATTTATTTTCTGGTCCTCTATAAATAATAGCATATTTTTCTCATCTGATATCGACATCTTAGTCTACATGCTTTTCTTTTTTTTTTTTATTTATTTATGATAGGCACACAGCGAGAGAGAGAGAGAGGCAGAGACACAGGCAGAGGGAGAAGCAGGCTCCATGCACCAGGAACCCGACATGGGATTCGATCCCGGGTCTCCAGGGTCGCGCCCTGGGCCAAAGGCAGGCGCCAAACCGCTGCACCACCCAGGGATCCCCTACATGCTTTTCTTAAAGTGTGTTCGACATTGGTCATGAGAAGACAGGAGAGAACAAAACATTAGCTCACTACTTGTGTGGACCCAATCAGAAATCAAATAAATGAGAGGGATATTTGCACACATATCTTAGGATAAGAGCAAGAAATATCTAGATATTTCTAGTGTGTTTGAGGAATTAAAGAACCTGCACTGTCGAGTTGACTGTCATCATCACAGGCAGAAACAAATATGGTGTAGGTCACCCAGTTTTGACCTTTAAATATTATTTTTTCCTACAAGGATTTCCAATAATGACTAGTTTCAAACTGCCCCATTGCTGGCCTAACCAAATTTCTACCTCTACACTTACCGTGCACATGGTTTAAATAAAAACAAAGGAGAGCTTTTTATCTGCAAGTCACTGGAGCAGGCTAGGTCCTCTGTACCAAGTACTTGTGTGTGTGTGTGTGTGTGTGTGTGTGTGTGATGCTCCCAAATTTATCTGTTTCATTTATTTCTGGAATTGTAAATAATTTAAAGAAGTAGGTAGTTCTTTGTTCATCTCAACATGCTTTACATTCTTAGAGGACCAAAATCTCTTTTCCATTTGGAAAAGTGACTCTGGCATGTTCTAGTACAAAAAGAAGCACTGAGGTTTGGGGGGTGGGGGGACAATTGTTTTCTGCTCCCATATCTAAAAACTGTGTGATGACCTTGAGCGAGTCACTTGATCTCTCAGACTTTCATTTTTTTCTCTGACTTGCAAGTGAGGATCTGGTCATTCCTAAGGTCATTTATAATGAAAAACTCCTATTATCTATGATACATCACTATAGAGCTATAAATATTTATTTGCCAATCATGGAGAATGAAAGGAGAGCTTGTGCTGTCCAATTTTCATGAAAATATTGGAAGTAATTTTTTGACTTGCTTATGGAAGCGCCCAAAGGGTACCGACAACACGATCGGTTTCCTCGGGGTGAATACCATTGCTAGTGTCGGACCGTCGTTCCTTGACATTTTGTCTTTGGAAGCTTCTTTCTAAGATGATTTGACAGTTCAACAGGAAGTATGACGTTTCCTGGCATTTGAATAATACCTGATACATAAAAAAATAAATAAATAAATAAAATAAAGATCTGTATTTCTTTGCAGTGTTTTGACTTGACACGTCTCTTCTTATTTTTCATATTGTGTTGCCTTGACCTTTGTAGCCAGATCTTCTGACCTGCACAAAAGGGGGAGATTTTCCTTGTCGCTAGTCCTCTGGACGGCTTCTCCCAGGAGTGCGGGCTGCCCCCAGGTGCGGGTGCGGGTTGCCCCCAGGTGTGGGTGCAGGCTGCCCCCAGGTGCGGGCGGCTCCCAGGTGCGGATGCGGGCGGCTCCCAGGTGCGGATGCGGGGGGGCTGCCAGGGAGGGTGGCTTCCAGGTGCGGGCGGCTCCCAGGTGCGATGCGGGGGGCTGACAGGTGTGGATGCGGGGGGCTGCCAGGGCGGGTGGCTGCCAGGTGCGGGCGGCTCCCAGGTGCAGATGCGGGGGGCTGACAGGTGTGGATGCGGGGGGCTGCCAGGGCGGGTGGCGGCCAGGTGCGGGCGGCTCCCAGGTGTGGCTGCCCCCAGGTGCGGTGCGGGCGGCTCCCAGGCGCGGGCGGCCTCCGGGTTTCCAGGGCGGAGGCGCCCGGGCCGGCAGGCCAACCCTCTGGGGCTGTGCACCCCTCCGGGCGCCCGGGCGCAGGCCGCTCCTCTGAGGCTCGTGTCGCCATCAAACCTCCACGTGCCGTCAAGGGAAACCTGGGGCGCGGGGGACCTCGAGGGCACGGGGTCCTCCCGCAGCACCGCGGGCTCGGGGCGCCCCGCCCGGCGGTTCCTCTAGACACGCGTCGCCCCGGGGCCGCGACCTCCCCCCTCCCGGCCCGTCCTCACCGCCCACAGGGGAGCCCCCGTGGCCCTTCCCGCCGCGGCGACGGGGGCGCCCCCGCCTTGGGTGCCGGGCCCGGGCTCCTCACCGGCCGCGGACGGCAGCCCGGGCTTGCGGAGGCCGAGGGACAACTGGGGCTCGTGTCCTGGAGCCTCCGTGTCCTTGGCAAGTGCTGGCGGCCGCCCAGCACCCAGACAAAAGTGATCTGAAATTTAGGGGGGAAATGCATCTGTCACTGGAATTGCTCATTTTGAGATGGGCTCAGTAATGAATGAAGACCACGGGGACCACCCCCGCTCCCCCCCGCGGGCCGTCACCGGCCCCCGCAGCAACATCCCCCCAGCGACATCCCCGCAGCGACATCCCCGCAGCGACGCCCCCGCAGCGACCAGCCCGCAGCGACCAGCCCGCAGCGACCACCCCGACAGCGACGCCCCCGCAGCGACCGCCCCCGCAGCGACCACCCCCCAGCGACGCCCCCGCAGCGTGGGGGGTGGGGGCGGCCTCACACCGCGCAGCCGCGGCAGGTGGGTTCGCTGTGGGAAGCGATAGGTCCGAGGACAAGCAGCCGCGCTCCAGGGGGCGCGGGCCCGGGGGGAGCGGCTGGGGTGACCTGCCCTCCCTCCTTGTGCGCCCGCTCGCTCGCTCTCTTGCTCTGCTCCCTCTCAAATAAATACGCAGAATCTTAAAAAAAAATTCTAAGAGTCTTGAAAACACTCCGAGAAGCTACCGCTTCAGGAGCATCCAAGACGGATTCTAATCCAAAGCTGATGCAGAAGTAGAAACACGTGCGTCGGTGGCCTTCCAGGCTTTCCAAGACTGAAGACGCAGCCTCACCGGAGAAGAAGAGCTCTCTTTCCCTCGCGTAATCTGCCTCGTAATTTTATTTAATTGATTAATTTATTAGTAAAGATCTTATTTATTTATTCACAAGAGACCCAGAGAGAGGCAGAGACGCAGGCAGAGGGAGAAGCAGGCTCCACGCAGGAGCCCGACGTGGGACTCGATCCCAGGACCCCGGGTCACGCCCTGAGCCCAAGGCAGACGCTCAACCCCTGAGCCACCAGCTGTCCCTGCCTAGTTAATTTTAAATGCTCAGATATTTTTCTGATCAACCTGTATTTTTTTTGTTGTTTAATTCTAACAATTTATCCCATCTTCCAGGTGAGCATCCCTGTAACTTTGCTTTTTATATATGTGCGTTTTTTGTTGGCCTCCTTTACTAGAAATTTTTCAGAATCATTCTCTTGGGTAGAAAATGACAAGCTATCTGAGGAAGGAAAAGGTTAATTAAAAAATCTCTCCCTCCCTGGTCCCCACCCTGCACCCGCACCACACAAGGTAGGGATGTGGAGCAAGGGGAGGCTGGGGGGAGGGGGTAGAGAGAAAGGAAGTGAGAGACGATCTGCTCCTACTTAGGCCAGTTTATGTCATTAGTTCTTAAAATCCAGCAGCTGGTCTCCCAGGCCAAGCAGGTAAGGAACAAACTTCAAACTGGAGAAATCTGAAGTCAAATTTACTAGCTGACTTAGGCTTGTCCGTCGAGGACATGCTGGTCCTTACCCCTTAGATGCAGAGTGCAATCGGATTAATCACATTTATTAAAGTATTTAACAAAGCATTTGGCCCAACCAAAGCCCTCGTAAGTGTTCGCTCTCCTGACGACACTGCAATTGTCCTCAGGGAATTTACAGCCTGAGGAGGAGACCAGTGGGAGCTTGAAATTCCTTTGAGACATACAAATAGAGCTTTCACGACCCCTTTCTTCATAAACAAAATATTATAGTATAAAGTGTGATGCAAGTAATAGAAAGTTGCCAGTAGGAGTGAGTTAAATCAGGTTGTGCTGACGATTCGATGACACACTGAAGATTTGCAATCTGAGGATCACCCTGTAGATCAACTCCTAACATCCGTCCAAATGCCATTAGGAGATGACTGAGGAGATTAACATACAAAGGTCATATTTAAAGGGAGATTGGCCAATCAGTGAACGTAGAGAAAAGAGGGAAAAAATCACAGACATTGAAGTTTCCAGTATCTGTTTGGATGTTTATAAGGAAGACATTGGGTATTTAGAATGAAGTTCCCCTGGCGGGAACCTTCCTTCTGTGGAATAGATATACAAAGTTAAATCAGAAAATATGATAAAATATTTGAATAATCAAAATCCCTTAACTCTGACTCCATGCTTATAAAATTAAACTTCTTATGATTGACTTTTTTTCCCCCAATTATCTGTCTACCAGAAACGAAAGTTGGGACACCTGGGTGGCTCAGTGGTCGAGCATCCACCTCCAGCTCAGGGTGTGACCCCGGGGGCCTGGGTTCGGGTCCCACATCGGGCTCCCCTCAGGGAGCCTGCTTCTCCCTCCGCCTGTGTCTCTGCCTCTCTCTCTGTGTCTCTCATGAATAAATAAATACAATCTTTTTTAAAAATTAGAATTTCTCATTATGAGTTAGTGATTTGGAATCCTGCCTTCATGCGACCCTCCCTTGGGCTCGGTTAATGTGTGGCCCCTCCCATTCCGAGACACTAGCCCAGGTCATGCTGTATTAACAAAATCCAGCTTCAGAGCATCCAAGGCTCAAGGCCAGATCCCGCGTCTGATAAATTCACCAAAGTAATAAAACGCCACCCTGAGAGTTATTTGAAGTCAGACTACTAAATACTGTTTTCTGTGGCAAAATCTGGAGTTTGCTAGTACATTAGGAGACAAAAAATTAAATTTGATGCCAAATTAAATGGTAGCTGGCGTGGTCTCCCGGATAGATCAGTTTTCCTCTCAGCAGTGAGCTAATTTTGTCCCTGTAGGAGCAAAAAGGAATTCAGGGCGATTGCCGTTGAATCGCGGGCTACGCAGGAGCCTCCCTGCGAATCCGGGCCCTCTACCGCCCGCCGTGCTGTGCTGGTGCTGGTGACGCCGGGCTGGAGAGCACAATGGTTACTGCACAAACTGCTTTGAAACACATGCCCTGGGGTATATGCGAGGTTCTGTGACACCCAGTAAACACCCAGTAAACACCCAGTAAATAGTGATTGAGACATTATGAATGTATGAGAACCCAGAAAGGAAAAAAAAAAGCATTGAACAAACTTGCTCTTCTTTTCTCTTCACTTACTTTCCATTTGATTCTCAGAGGGTGCTACAGACTTCGGGCCCCTAGTTACTCCCCCTTGGGGGATCATGGTGGTCACTGAGAGCGGGGCAGGTGCACTTGGTCAGAATAATCAAACCCACGTCCTTAACAGCTGTGTGACCCCCCCCCCCCCCAGCAGGCCGTCCCGGCGGGGCTCGGCGGCCTGGTTAGCGCAGCTCACGCGCGGGCCAGGACACGTGCCTACAGACGCGGGCCCCCAGCACCTGAGCGCAGAGCGAGACCGCTTAGCCCCTGACTCACTAGCAGCCGCGACACAGTCGTCCTTCTGTTCTTTCGTTTCTTGGGAGGAAGATGACCTTCATCATTGTAATGTTGGTCAACCTCCTGGTCACCCGTGGCGGCTGCCGCTTGGCAGCACAGACGCAGGTGGCCGGCATTCTCTCGGGAGCCACCGTCCTTCTCCCCAGTTTGGTCTCCTTTATTTGCTCATGGTTAAAGAGGTGAGTAGCCTTCTTGAATCCTGAAATGGTCTTTGACTTTTTTCTTTGCTCTCCCTCACGTCCAGCGGGTGGGTAAGGGCCGGCAGTCTTGGCACTGAGCTCTCTGGTACAGCGTATATCTCACTAGAAGTGCATTGCTTCCCCAAGGGTCATGCTGCCATCATCTTGCCGGGATGACTCCTTACTTTTCCACCTTGTCTGTTCTGCCCCTTTTTCATCAAACAAAACCAGCACCATGTTTACTGATTCATTTTCCTGGCACACAAATGAGATCATTCTGTTTCTCTGATCCTAAATCCCACAACAACCAATATTTGGATTCAAGTTCCTCTTCAACCCAGGCCACAGATTACCTTTTCCATCCCCATCGTTCACTTCATTTCTCTAAATCTATGCTCTAAATTCAAGAATGTCGAACTATGCAATTGTATAGTTTTGCTGCAGGTAGTGAAAACAGTCGCTGTTATTTCCCCACTTCCATTCCTCACATTTAGGCCCTATATCTTCCACAATCTCTAAATAGCCACATTTTCTCCATTTTTAAGATCAAATACAAATGTCACTTACTCTGCAAAGTGTCCTATTCTGCAAGCTAGATGGTCTCTCATCTTCCTCTCCATCGTCACTTCCCTTAATTCTTATACTTCCCGTTTAGGCATTATTTTCCATTCAGTATGGTTCATATGCATGTTTTAGGTCGCCAACTACCCGAGATTATCAACAGATAGGGAATTTGTATTGGTTTCATTTATGTTCTCCTACTGTATTTTGCACTCGGTAATTTATATAGAAGAGTTACAAACAAGCACTTTTATTACAGCAAGACAGATGAATAATAGAAATGCTCATCCTTTAATCATTTTAAATATCTGTATAAGTGCTGCTGTACCAACTTAATACTGTTTGTTATGAATGTTCATTAGTATAATTAGGCCCTTTATTTAAGAAATATAAATAAAATTATAGAAACATTTTTATGAGGAAATATACAATTACAAGGAATGTAATCCTCAAAGAGTTGTAAAATTGTGCTCATTTCTATTTCTTTTAATATTCATGCTTAGATTTTAAATTTTTTTCAACTCAGTCTTAATCTTCAGAAGAAAGATACTAGAACAAAATCCATTTAAATTCTCAGTTGCTATCTAGTTTAAAATCATGTCATTTAAATATACTTAGAATTCCATCTAGCAAACATATTAAGAGGATTATGTCTTCCCTTAAAATAAGCTCATCTTCTTTAGGGCAGAACCAATAATCAACCACTATCATATCTGAGCTTACTAAATGTAGAGCCTTTTAGAAGGCTCATTTATTTTTTATTTTTTTGAAGATTTATTTTCTGGGAAGGAATCACATATTCTACTTTGTGTATCACTTGAAAATTACAGCATCAAGAATATCACTGCAGACTAATAAAGAGAGAAATCTTTTTAGGGAGCTATGGATAGAAGAGGATATAGGACGGAGTTTGCAGTTCACTTTATGAAACTGGCACAGCCCTCGTTCCTAGCTAATTATTTTGAGAAAGAGTAAGCCTACATAGTTTGTTTATTATTAAATCAGGCACAACATACACATGTTCAAAGAACACTTCATGACAGCAAAGTTTGAGATCATTATCCAATTCAACAGAATACATAGGGTGGTATAGTAACAGAAAAAGGCCCTTGAATATTTGAATAATAACCTCTAGAAAAAATGAGATATCTTGGTGCAAATAGACTATTGTTTTTGAAACCAATGTAATGTTTCATAAAGGCATGTAAGAGTATTTTATTTATTTGACTTCATTTTATGCATTTGTTGTTGATTCATTTACAGATGTGAAAACTATATATTATTGTACAGACCTGGGATTTAGAATACTTGAATTTACGTGTTTCTCTGCTAATAGTGTGTGACTCTGGCAAACCTCTATGACTCAGATCTTTGGTTTTCCCTGCCAAACCCCCTATAAATAACACTTGTTTTGTATTAGAGCAGTCTTACTAATCCACTCTTAAACACCCTTCAAACTATTAGAAAAATATAAATTTTACTTTTTTTGAGATTTTTAAAAATAATATAGAGATGCTTTAGTTTAATTTTGCTTGTTATGGAAATGTTAATGACTGAATTATTTCCCCAAATTCATATATTGGACCCCCAACTCTCAATGTGATTATACTGAGAGATTCACAGATATGACCTTTATAGGTAAATAAGATTAAATGAAGTCACAAGGGTGGGGCTCTGATCCAATAGGATTAGTGTACTCTTAAAAGAGGTACCAAAGAGTTCAGGCTCGCACTCTCTTGCTCTCCCTCCCTACCCACCTCTCTATTCCCCTCATCCTCTCCCTCTTCATCTCCTCTTTTCTTTTTTCTTTTCTTTTCTTTTCTTTTCTTTTCTTTTCTTTCTTTTTTTCTTTCTCTCTCTCTCTCTCTCTCTCTCTCTCTCTCTCTCTCTCTCTCTCCCTCTGCCATGTGAAGACATAGTGAGAAGACAGACACCTGCAAGCTAGGAATAGAGTCTCACCGGACCCCAACCATGCTGAACTTAGACTTCCAGCCCCTAGAACTTAAAAAAAAAAAAAATCCTGTTATATCAGGTTGCCCGGTCTGTGGTATTTTATTACATGACAGTCCAGGTAGACTTAATACAGAGAGGACTCAAGATGGCAATAAATATGAGTATTTGTTCTGAGTCAATTAAATTGAAGTAAAATCAACTGGAAACACACTTCTTATAATCACATTCATACAGTGGATTTCCATGCAACTATTAACATAATTATAATTATATGAGAAGATAAACTATATATTTTTTAAAAACTGTATATTAAGTGAAAACTGAAAGTTCTAACACTTACCCAGCATGGGCCCTTATTTTATGTATGCATTTTTATAGCGTATATAAAAATGTCAGTGGTGGTTATCTTTATTCGGTGAGAATACGTGTCATTGTAAATGTCTTCTTTTGGCTTAATTGTTCGTTGTCTTAGATAAGTCCATATTAATTCTGTAACAGAGAAAATTGATTATTTCAGCTTCTAATGTAGTTTGACCAAATTTTAAAATATTACAAGTTAGCACCTCAAAGAGATAAGTGGTAACAAGATAGCAAGAACATTATGCAGGGATAACACAATCCAGATTTGTGAAAATTTTAAATATATTTCAAAGCTGAGGTTCTCAAATGATAATGCCAGGAACACATTTAGACCAGAGAGCTCCTGGTGCAGTCATCAGCAAGCAATTCTCGCAGTGGATAATCTGATCGAATATCTGATCTTCACTCCACCTTTACCCTCAATCCAGCCCTTTTGAAATTCAATCATGGTACTAGGGAACACCAAGTATTTTGCCCTGAGTGTGACAGGGTTAGGAGCACACACGATCAATACTTTATATCACCATACCCTTCGGTGTTTAAACATTCTGATCAGAAACATGTGCGGGGGGAGATGTTGATCAGGAAAAGTCAGGATCTTTCCTTCAGAGTTAAACCCAGAAATATTAAGGTGAGTGTAAAGGGTGGGGCGGAGGTTTGGAATGGGGTAAAGTACACATTTATGCTTATTGAATGACGGACACTAATCGAAGCTCTGTGATCTCCTGGAGCTTATATTCTGGAATAAGATATTAAGTAATTAAGCAATAAACAAGCAAGATAAGTTCAGATGGCTACATGTTAACACATTAACAGGACAAAATGAAGGAGGGAGATGTGATGAAGAGCTCTAGGAAACAGTTTCAATTTGTGTGGTCGGGGCATGTGGGGGGTGCTCTACAAGAGATAATGATGGAAGGGTACCTAAATGACCAGAAAGCAAATTCCATAAGGGATCAGGGGAAGGATATTTCCAGCCACACAGATTTGCAAATACAAAGGCAGAAACAAGCTTGGCATTTACAAAGAACAGGACATTTAAAAGTCCTGTGGCTGGAGCACACAAGCAGGGGAGCAGGTGGTGGGAGAGAAACTTAAAAAGAGCTGACATATGGGTTTGTAGGCCAGAGCAAGGGATTTACATTTTGTTCTGTGTGGAATAGGAAGTCATCAGTGTGGCTTCTGCAGGGTGTATTATGATATGATTCCCATTTGAACATGGCCCTCTGGTTGACCAAATTCATTAAAATCTCATGGAGCTGGGAAACGGAAAATAAGAATGGTTTTTACAAGTGAATCAAGTGAGTATTAGAATTGAATACATTTGAGAAATTTGTCTTATGAGACAAGCGCCAGCCTTAGCTGCCAGGGAGACAATGCTTAAGTCAAGTGAAAATATGTAAGAACCTACAACCTCATATAAATCTATTTGCTCTGAATCTGTCCCAGGGATGTTTTAAAAATAAAAATTTAACGTGGCCTGTGTTTGATCTCTTGGAATTTATATTCCAGGGAGGAAAGTCAACAAAAGATCTTATTTGTTTGATAACAATTAAACAAAAAAAGAACATCATTCCCCATCCCTAAGGAATATAACACTTAACAGCAAATAATAAAAATTAAAAAAAAAAAAAAAGACACCATGACAGGTCCACAGAAAAAACTGCAGCAGAAAGGAAGACTTCTTCCACTTTTTGAACAATGGGCCTGGCATTGCCATTTCGTGCGAGGGCCCACAGATTATGCAACTGAACCTGTTTACAGATTCTCCTCATTCTGTAGAATCAGAAGAAACTCCCCACCTCCAAGAATCATAAAGATGACATAAAATAAAGCACATGTAGTACCTGGCACAAGGCCTAGCAAACGTAGGCGGTCAGTAGGAAATAGTTGCTGTCTGCCCCCTTCCCCCATGCTCCTTGTCATTCATGGATCGTGTCTAGTAAGATGCTTCACCTTCGGGATCCTTGGCCTTCTCACCCATAAAATAAGGAGGCGGGGCAAGATGCTACCTGAGGTTTCACGCAGGGTGGTTTTTCTCTGCCAACCAAAGTGGTCCCCGTGCCAGCATGTCCCAAGAACAAGTCACGGCCACAGTCAGGAGCATCTCGCAGCTTGAAGAATGGCTTCTCTTAACTCCTGAGGCAGCCGACATTGTACCTGGTAAAACCAAGCTTCTGTTCTGAGGAATTCCATTCAAGCTCTTGCACTTGTTTCTAAGGCCTTGGATGTTTTAATTATCAATAAAATGTTAATGTATATATGGCTGCTATTAAAGTCTTCTTATCTCCTTACAAAATAGTTATGCCTGCTTTTTATTTTTTAAATCTGCTGATTAAAATCCTTGCTACTCCAAAAACATAATACACTTTGCATAAAAACCCATATACATCCACATAGAATTCTGGAGCTGCTTTTAAAATAGTGTTGGACATCATGAGGTAGAAACATGTGAAATGGATGATCTCTGCAACTGCAGGAGAAAATTTATAATTATAAGTAACTTTTAAGATATACCATGAGAGGGAAATAATTTAAAAAGCTATATAAGAACATAAAATATTTTTTCCTTGACCTTCCACTTCACTCTTGCATCCCCTCCAAACTGAGAAACTTCTCATCTAAATCTAACCGCAAAATTCACAAAACACGTAGGAATGAATTGGGTGACAAAATGAGAGAACATCTCTACTCTCTGTCAAGGAGTTGAAAAGACAGGAAAACATCTTTATTAAGGGGTAAGGGATTGAATAGGAAACTACAGACCAGGTTTTCAGAAAGGGAAAGTAACTATAGATTTAGGGCTTAAGAACGGAGACTGTTGTCTAAGCAGAATATAAAAAGCAGACTAATTTTTCAAGTGATGATTTCAGTTACCTTAGTAGCGAACAGAATAAATAAACGCATCACTTTGTCATGGGTCAAATCAAATTATAAACGGGCTGGGGAGGATAATTCACATCAATTCTGATATATGTATAACATTTGTGGTATATTTTTCACGTTAGTTACTGAATAGAACACATAAGAGCAGAGGGCTTTACTTGATACAGCCTCAACTACATTCACAGTAAGTCCGTGGCATGAAAGGCTGAGCTTTCCTAAAATCAGTTCTAAGAGGGAGCCTGGTAATTAATTGCTGTCTGCTTTTCAGGAAACATGCTCATTGACTAATTCCCTGTAGCTGTGTAAGATTTAGTAGGGCATAAATTTATTTTAATTTGGGAATGCTCAAGGTTAGACTTCTGGGGGTGTAGAGTGTTGAGACCAAGGAGGTGACGGTCACCCGGGCGGAGCGTGAGGCTTCGGTGGTGGTGCAACGTAGACCTGTCACACTCACGGAAAGACGATGATGCAGCTACAGAATGACAAGGGAATCCATCACAAAGGGTTGCGTAGCTCTTTTCGTGAGAAGCTTATTATATCCCAAGAGGGGAAATGTCATTTACTGGTTAACCTATCTGGTAGCTTTACGTGAGCCGATGAATAAATACGGTCATTCCCGTAATTGAAACGGAGCCTTCCTGAGGGAAGCTGGTAGAGGGCATGGCTGTATTGACAAAGAATCTGGGTGAACTTACTTGCTTTGCATTTTAAAGGATTGGGTCCTTATTATCCTTCGTGTAATTACTATACGACGAAGATGGCACTAATACTACAATAGTGTCCCCACCCGGTGCCATTTATCCGAGGAGATCAAAGGAACTTAGAAACTCGCAACTAAATAATCCACTGTGGTAAGCATCATGGGAGATGCACTTGCCCAACGAACAGCAGAGCAGGAAAAAAATATGTCCTCGGGTTGAAAGGAAAGCAAGTCTAGTTTCCTTAAAGTTATTAACTTTAAATTTAATTTAATTTAAATTTAAATTTGAAATTAAATTAACTTTAAATTAAAGTTATTAACTCTTTAGTTATCCGGCACAGAACTCTCGAGAAGAGGCTGGGTAACCCTGAATGGGTCAATGGTGTATCTAACCGAGGAGCCTAAGAATTGCACCTCCTCAGACCCCCCCCCCCCCGCCCCATATTTACAGCCTCACACCAAAAGACAAATGGGTAAAGCCAAGGTAGAGGACTAAATTCGTTTTTACACGAAACTGAGTTAGCCAGCGTAGGGACAAATTCATAGGGACCCATCGTCTGCAACGGCTGCTAGGGAAGTTGGAGGACATTACAAACAGGACAACTATTTATGGTAAATGGAAGGATATCAGGACTTGGGCCTCCGCTAAGAGTGATACAGAGTGTCAGTCTGAGTAGGACACTTGGTCAGAGGAGAAATAGGGAAGTATTCAGATGTGTGATAGCTCCTTGCTGAGTGACTGTGGTTGACCCTTTATTCTTTCACATCTAAAAAAGCAAAAAATTGGCACTTACTGTTAACCTGTTTTTAACTTGTTTCAAGGTACAATTTATTTCCAACCAGAAAAAGAGATTCCGGAGTTGTTTTTGTAGATTCGGTCATTAACACAAGATGAAATAACCTACGTAAGTCATATTTCCAATTGCAGTAATTTCTGAGATTCACTGTGGCATCCATGGTACCTCACCTGCGGGAGCCACTCCATAAACGCTTGTGGGGTCACGATTATGTGCTATTGTTGTATTTTTACAAAACTTATTTTATATAAACCTAGATAATACCTGGCCTATTAGGTCCCAAGGCGGAAGCGACCCTGCAGTCCTTTCATCACACAGGCAGCATTTTGCAGTTTCCGGATTCTACTGCACATTCTGCTCAGAGTCTAGGTTCCTCCAGACTATTATTATAAAGATTCAACTCTGAGTACGAATACTAATGTATTTTAAAAAGTTCGAAATCATATTCCATTTGTGCGGGAATGCTGAGAGATGATTAGGAGCTGTCCTCCGGGGTTCTCTTCAAGAAACCAGGTGTCTCAGTTCTCAGAAATTGGTCCTTAAGGAGAGATCCGTCTCTGGAATGAGAACAAGGTTAGAGAATCGTATGAATTTTATGCCTTCGTCTTCTGATCAGGTGCCAAGACAACCGCATAAAATACGGCTAAAAAGGAAGCATTAGGAAATGCTAACAAGGTGGAGAATGAACTCAGAAGACAAAGAGTGAAGGGATTTCCGTGAAGGTGTCAAGTGATGCCAGGATTAGGGCGCCTGTGGCCCCGAGGCCTACAGGTCGTTCAAATACTTGAAAACTGGAGCGAGCGCGGTTGGCAGCTTCCTTCTCTTCTAATGGACGGTTCCAAGTGCACACAACGTGCCCCTTTTGATGTCGTGGAAATAACCGTCTGTGCCTCAAATTACCTCCTAAAGATGCGCTTCACGGGGAGTGCGCTGCGGGGGGCGGGGGGCGCCCGCTGTTGAGCCTCTGACAGGATTTAGTTCTTAAAGGGTAAGGGGATCCCAACTAGAGCAGGAGCGCTGACACCGCCCAGCATCCTCCCCCATCACTACGCCTCCCCGGCTGCGGCCCTACATTAGGGCCCCTACACAGGAGCCCCGCTGCAAAAGGGACCTGGTGGCCCTGCGACCCGGGGAGTCCGGGGCGTGGGCGGGGGTGACGCGGGCCGAGGCAGGACGAGTCATCGCCTTCGGTGCCGGGAGGGCAAAGCCCAGGGACCCATTCGATCCCAGAGCAGCGGGGAGCAGCGCCCGTGGGAGGGGAGCCCGTGGGAGGGGAGGCCGTGGGAGCGGAGCCCGTGAGAGCAGAGCCCGTGGGAGGGGAGCCCGTGGGAGCAGATCCGTGGGAGGGGAGACCGTGGGAGCAGATCCGTGGGAGCGGATCCGTGGAAGGGGAGCCCGTGGGAGCGGATCCGTGGGAGGGGAGCCCGTGGGAGAGGAGGCCGTGGGAGCGGAGCCCGTGGGAGCAGATCCGTGGGAGCGGATCCGTGGGAGGGGAGACCGTGGGAGCAGATCTGTGGGAGCACATCCGTGGGAGGGGAGCCTGTGGGAGGGGAGCCCGTGGGAGCGGAGCAGTTCGGAGACGCAACACTTTTCTACCTTGTTTCCTCAGTGAACTTTCATTTTCCGGATGGAATTGCTGCGTCGAGTTGGACCCGCTGCTCCGTGTGCCTCGAGCCCCTCAGTGCAGGTGCTTTGGCCCCCTGATCTGATCACAGAGAGACTTTTAACGCTGGAGAGGATCCCGGAAAATAGGGCTAAACTGGAGGAATTAAAACATAGGTCAAGGATCAGGGTGTTTCTTTCCTGGGAGAAAAAATATCTGGGAATTTAATTCTTGCAGTTACCCTGCTTAAAATAAAGACTTTCACTCTGACTGTAAGAAACCCGGTTACACATTGACTTAACTGATTTTGTTTTGTTTTGTTTTGTTTACTTAATTGTTCCACCCACACGGGTGGGCCTGGCAGGTCAGCTCCCCTCCAGGGAAACAGCTCCACCAGCCCGAGTTAGTTCTGACCTTCGCAGGGGCCTTTGCCCTGGTCTCCACTCAGGCGGGTCGCTGGGGTGGGCCCCCACCCCCACCCCCACCCCCCACCCCCGCCCAGCACACGAGGTTATTTAACACATTTTTCCTACAGTTATATTTCTTGTCTCGGTCTTAGTTCCATCACGGAATCTAGCGACTTCCACGTGATTCTTGAATATTTGTCTACCTTAAGATTCAGCATTTTTACTCTTTACTGTAAAGTTCTATGGGTTTTGACAAACACATTGTCATTTTCCCACCACGACCGAATCACAGAGAACAATCTCAGTAAACTGCCTCGCCCCTAAGTTTCCTGTGCTACATCTATTCGATTCTTCCAACTCCCAAAACTACTGGAAATCACTGATCTTTTGAACCTGTGTCGAGTTTTACCTTTTCCAGAATGCCACGTAATTTGAATCATACGTCATTGCTGTCTTCAGTGTAGTTTCCTTCACTTAGCAAAAGATGCATTTAAGATTTACCCAAATACATTTCTTCATGACTTGATAGCTCACACCTTTTATGACAGAATTGCATCCCCTTGCATGGATGCGCTTAGATTATTTATCCACGCACCCTTGGAGGACGTCTCGGCTGCTTCCAGTTTGGGACTGTTAGGAATAAATCTTTTGTGACTTTTATATTCCATTTGGGGTGTGTGTGTGCGTAAGTTTTCAAATCAGGTGGATAAATATTTAGCAGCACAATTTCTGGATTATGTGGTAAATCCTATGTTTAGCTTGTAAGAAACTCCTCCACTGTCATCTTCCAAAGTGACCATATCATTTTGCATTTCCACCAGCAATAAATGAGCATTCCTA
This sequence comes from Canis lupus familiaris, assembly GCF_011100685.1. Lineage (NCBI taxonomy): Eukaryota > Metazoa > Chordata > Mammalia > Carnivora > Canidae > Canis > Canis lupus. Next base: position 779,794 of record NC_049254.1, read on the forward strand.
CTGCTCTGCACCCTCACCAGCAGAATATTCTCATGATTTTTGGAAGGAGATTTTAAATATTTGAATAAGTCTATAGTGTAATCTTGTCGTTCTTCTAATTTGCCTTTTCCTAATGACAAATAATGTTGGGCGTCTTTTACATATGAACTTCTATCTTCTATGATGCCATTTATATATCTTCTATGGTGAGATATTTGTCCAGAACTTTTGCTCATGTTTTAATTTGTTTGTTTCCTCCTTGTTGAGTTTTATGGGAATTTTGTCTATTTTGATTGCAAATCCTATTTCAGATCGTTTTTTTCAAATGTGTTCTCTTAGTCTGTGGCTTGCCTTTACATTCTTTTAACATTCCTTTTTTGAGTAGAAGCTTTTAATTTCAATAAAGCCCAAATTATCTATTTTTTTAAGGAACATCCTTTTGATATCATATCCAAAAATAAATCCCCAAGCCCAGGTTCCCGTAGATTTTGTTTTAGAGAGAGAGAGAGAGACAGGGAGCGCTGTGCAGGCAGGGTAGGGGCAGAGGGAGAAGGGGAGTCTCCAGCAGACTCCATGCTGAGCTTGGAATCCAAGGCAGGGCTCATATCACAGCCCTGAGGTGACGACCTGAGCTGAAACCCAGAGTCAGATACTCCACGAACTGGGCCACCAGGGTGCCCCTTGAGTTAACCGTTGTGTAACGTATAAGGCCTGTGTCTCAGATCCTTTCAGGGCCTAGTAAATGGCATATGAGATAAATGGATGTTTAACAAGGTGATGCACAGCGGCGTTTTTAAAAGGTAATGGGGAAGAGAATAAATCAGTCACGGCTCCCAGTACTCTGGCTGTGAGCTCTCTGTGTAGAATTCAGTCTTCAGGAGCTGACGTGAACAGGATGGAGTACAGAATCTGTGGATCTTGTACCTCTGATGTTACAGATTATTTGGTACACTTTTAAAAAATCACAAAGCAAGCTAAATTGCAATAAAAAATATTGTTAGATGTTGTATATATTTTTAAGCTGTGCAAAGTGGTGTGTAAGTGCTGATTACCAAAAGGACACACACATCTTGCTGCTCAACCAATGACATGGCTAAAGGTATGAGGGTGAGGAAGTTAAGAAAACTGCTTTGATGGGCTCTGGGTGCAAGTCAGTATCCTGAAACACAACAAACGCAAATCGAGAAAATTAGAAATAAAGGTGATAAGAGGAGCCTAGCTGAACCCTGTTAAAATTCATTCAGACAATATCGCCTTGACAAGGAATTGGTGGGAATATTTAAGATATTGAATCACAAAAAGAAAATAAACTGGGAATCAATACAAAAACTGTGAAGGCACGGAAATAGGAACAAGGGGCCAGTACTTTATGATTCAGTGAATTCTGGTTCAACCATGATTTGCTGAGACGCTGTGCCATGTGCCTGGGTGATGGGAAGCTCAGGGACACAGTTGGCTTCTCTTAGGGCCTCACCACCCAATAGGCGTGCTCAGATAATATAAGAGGCATGTCAAAGTGACTTACGTACAGAATAGGTGCCAGCTCACTAAAGAATTTAAAATTGTGATGCAAGAGCCTTCCAAGTAGAAAGAGCAGCAGATGCAATAGTAGGAAGCTGCATTGTATATTCTGGCATTTATAAGCAATTCAGCAATTTTGGACCATAAAACAGAAGAGATTTTTTTTAAACCCATTTTTCTTAATCTCATATTCTTTTATAAAGAGATATCCATGTGGGATCTGGTGATCTTACTGTGCCCATAAATAGTAAACATACCTTTAAGTCTGTTTACTAGAACTCATCAAATAAATGATTCTTCTCTTTGAATCCAAACTGAAATGAAAAAAAAAATTCTTGTGCCTTGTCTGTCTACCTCTTGAAAATGTGAAGCATATAGAATGAGTCTATTCAGATTCATTTCTACTCCTTCATTTTGATGCCAGTCACATACCGTAGAAAGCCCAAAGATACCGGTTAAAAAAATAAGGGAAAAAAATACACATAAATTATGTCAACCATATTACTGACAGCTCCTAGATGGTAACCCACTATAATTACAGCATTTTAAGCACCATTATCGAACCATCTATACATCTCTATAGCATTCCTCTAAGTATGTAAGATCATGGAGAAGATCTTAAAACAAAATAGTAACCAAAAAAAGCAACCAAATCCTTCCAGTTTTGTGCTGGAGCTGGGCTGTGAAGTTCAGGGAAGCCAGCTGGGTATGTTCCTTTCTCAACCCCACATTCAGTGACCTCACAGCAGCAGGTTGAAACTGGCCACGGTGGAAGGATGCACGACGGGATTATTTTCTTTATAACTGTCTTTCCATATTGGAAGAGATTATTCCAGAGTTTACAGACCTCGTGAATATGTCATTAAAAAGCCTGCACGCTCAGAGAAACCTTAAAAATAGAGGAGGAACGCTTGATCGTATAAATAAAGTGATGATATGTTTTGGAAATCCTTGCTGCTACGGACACTGAAAAATTTGCTTCCAACAGAGAGGAAGTCCCCCCAAAATGGAAGTTTTCATGTCAACCAGGAATAATGGTATCTAACACATCAGCATTGCTCTGACCCGCGCGTTCTGAGGCAGAGGACTTCGGGGGCTGCTAGCACATGAAGTTCCTTGAGGTGAATCGCACTGAGATTCAGAATCAAATATGCCCCATGTAGGAAAAGGACAGGAGGCCTGTGAGTTTCCACAATTCGTCTGTATTCTGTGTATTAAGCTGTCAGGGACTATCTAAATCACTTCCTTTTCTGTCACTCTGTCTTTGGACAACATCCTTTGAGACACAACAGCATTCAGCGACGACCTTTCCCTCTGGGGGGGGGGGCGCCCCCCAAAGTCTCAAAATGATATGTAAATCCTGCAATTCATCATGCTCTGTGTAGTACAGGTTTAATTCTTCCTCCTAGGCCCCAATCTGCTGAAACATTACTCTGATATACAGTACAAAAGCGGTAACAAAGATGTTCATATCGGCCCATTGTGAGTTGGTGGCAGGCGGGGAACTCGTGAAGCCCACGGGGACAATAGCTGCAGTTTGAACGGGCTGCTGGGATGCTAAGACGCGGACAAAGGGCCCGTGAAAGGCCGCCGCGGAGGAATGCTCGGCCCGCATTGTGCGCCCCAGCAATCCCGGCTCACAGGGTGGATTTGCATCCCTAATGGGGTTCAGGCTCTGTTTGTGAAAGGCCCGCGCCCGCCTGACCCCGCGTCGGGACAGCGCATGATACCCGGCGCGGCCCAGTATCCTGGGAAAATGCGCCAACTTAAAAGAAGCAAAGGAAGGCAAGAGGAAGGGAAAAAATGAAAGGCTTGAGGCAGTTTTGGTGGTACTTAGCGGCGAAAATTACTTTGGCAAATAATAGAACCTACTGCTGGTAATTACTGCTAACAAGCTTCCCCCAGCCCAAATGTGACACTTGGGCTGATGTGAGAAAAGCTGATATAGGCCAAGCTTATTAAGCTTGAATGAAAGGGAACCTTTTCCCTGTGAAAATATAGCAACTCGGGAGCTTGCAAATCTTGTAATCTAGTGTTACCAATTATTCAGTAAAACAGAAAAATGGCGCTGCAATATTTTAAATGCTTCTCGGATTTAATTCAGTATGGGGCCTTAATCCCAGGCAACTGTAATCAGGAACATGGTTGGTTTCCTAAACATGCACTCTCAGTTCCAAACAAAATATTGTGGGTACTTAATCTTCTACTTCATACTAGGGACCAGTGGGGAAACCTTTCATACTTGATGTCCAGCAGATAACCTGGCAAAACACTTGTTTGGGGGGGGCGAGATCAAAGGGGAGACAACAACAACAACAAAAAAAAAACAGTCATAATCTGAAACAAGGCAACAGAATCTTGCTCAAACATGTTCATGACTTATTCATGATCTTAATTTTAAATTTAATTTTGTGTGGTTTGACATAGGAATGTCAACTTCCTCATCAACCTTAAAATTGCTTTAATTAGCGTGAGAAAGTGCTCACATGCGTTTATAGTATCTTTAATTATTATATTAATGAAATATTGTGCTTTATTTGAAAGTAAACTCATATTTCATGAGTAAAAACGAGCAGGAAAATAACAGACATCTCAGAAATGTATTTTATGTATTAGTATATTTACTGAATACGGGAAAAGATCATATTCTTTACTTAGGACACAAGCATTTGTTAAAACATGAGTGTTTCTTGTGGGTAGCAATAATTACTTGAAAGATAAATGCTTAAATCAGCATTTGGTTAAGTTGCATTAGAATTATCTGCCATAGTCATCATCTTTACACACTTATATTGTCGCAGATTTTAAAAAATATTATGATTGACTCTCTGATATAAAGGACACCTTTACTATCTAGCAAACTACAGAAATTTTAAGTATAAACTCATTTAATCCAGTGAAACAAAATCATATGCTGCTGTGGATCTAAAAGGGTTCAATTGCAACTTAATTTTAAAGTTTGCAGTGTAGTTTGACTTGATAATCCATTAGTCCATTGCTTGAGTGTACCAGATGAAGTTTCCAATAATTTGCTTTGCTGTAGCCTAATTACAATGGCCATGTAGCAACACTAAGAGATGTTGTACACAGCATCATTTAGGAGTTAGTATAGACATTTAGTCTGTATTTTTACAATATGACTATTTTACAAGTTGCTTAAAGCACATTTTTAAAATGTGCAAAGTAGCAAAGCCAAAAAGTCACCCATTTATGTAATTATTCATTTTGAAATATGCATGTTTAGTTCTAAGGCTCTATTGTGTTTTATGATTATGTTGCCTTTCAATTCACAATGTCCTTCATTCAGTAGAGTGCTGACTGTCCATACGTGTGGGACTGGGGCCATGTGCTATAGGTAAGCTGTTCACTCAGCAATCAGGACAGCGAACATAGGTTTTGAAAATTTTGCACTAAATGAACAGAGTGAGTTTTTAACATTTCCTTAGATAAAAAGTAAATAATAAAAAATGGAGGATCAGATCACTAAAATATTACATATTAAATTTATGACAACTCAAGTTCGTTAAAGGACTCCTACCATGTGTTACTAACCAAACTTAATGCTGTTCTTTTTTTTTTTTTTTTAAATTTTTAAAAATTTATTCATGAGAGACACAGAGAGAGAGGCAGAGACACAGGCAGAGGGAGAAGCAGGCTTCATGGGGGAAGCCCGATGTGGGACTGGATCCAGGGACTCCAGGATCACTCCCTGAGCTGAAGGCTGGCACTCAACCGCTGAGCCATCCAAGGATCTCTGTTCTTTTATTGAATTAATTCCTATGTGGAATTATCTATTTTATCATTCCTGTGCTGTTGCAAAATTGCGAAGAAGATGTCTATTCCTTTATTAGGATGTTTGTGTAAGCTGTGATTATTATCATGTAAAACTTGTTTTTAAATAACTCTGCATATGACTTATCTCCTACCCTTTTCTAGTAAGATGGTAAGTAAATCTAATCAAATGATTTCATCACTTACAGAAGGTAGTAAACACACAACAATCTAGTACTTATAAAGCCTACTGCTTATGTGCACCTTTGATCTAGACCAACTGTGGTTTGAGGTCTTTTAAAGGGAAATAAAATTGCTCAGGAGAACGTTGTTTGCAGTCAATGAAGTACATTTTGCAAAAGATGATTAATCTGTGATTTTAAAAAGTCAATTTAATTTTCAAACTTTACAAAAGGATAATCATTTTATAATATATTGTAATAAAGAATTCTCTCTCTGTCTAGTGCAACAATCAGTGAAAAAAATGGAGAATATGGCCTTTCCTCAGTTTTCTTTTTAAGTCATGTAAGTTTTTTCAGGTGGAAGTTTTTGTGGACGCTTATGTGTGTGTGTGTTTTAAGATGTTACCTTTGCCTTGAAGCACAATGCATACATTTAGCATAAATGAATACTTTAATTAATTCAGACCATTGCTGTCCTGATGGGAACCACACAGGATATTGAGGCTGCAATAAGAGGAAGTGTATGTCCTCAGTGATGCTTCATGGCAAAAAATAAAAATAAGTATGTAAAGGAAAGGGATGAAGCAATGAGGCCAGGTGCGAGAACAAGTCAGAGAGAGAGGGTGAGATAGAAGGGGGCTGAGGCAGAGTTGGAAACGCCTTGGCGGGGAAGTGAAGAGAGGGGAGAAGCTGGCAGAAACAGAGGGTAGGGAGAGGTAGGACACTCGTGCCTCCGCAGTGCCAACACTGTAATTCATGATTTTCTTGACTCGGTATTCTCTAGTATAACTGAAACAGAAAACGTTCTGCTGGTGATGCATTTCATCTAATTCATAATTCCATCTAAGACTTCACCTAAGTCCTAATCTGAGGCATTTTGGTTCATCACAGGGAAAGCCTGTAGTTAGAAACAGACGTTATGAGAAAATGAGCTTTTCAGAGCTCTGTGAACATACTGCTATGGAGAAAAAAAAATGACAAACATAGTGATAAGACTGTATTAAGTTTGAAACAACCATGCAAACAAATTTGAGGGATCATCATATTCCTTAAGTAATGTATTGTTTTTGAGGGATATGAGAGATAAAATTAAGGGAAGTACTACTGTATGGGGTAGAATGCTGAAACTGATTTAAATATTTTACTGTGCAAAAATACGTGTCCAAAATTAGGTATAAAATATAGGTATAAAATATAATAAATATGTTAAATAATATATTATTTTTAAACCAATTTTTTTACTATAGAGGTATTATTCTGAGTGAAATAAGTCAATGGGAGAAACAATTATCATACGGTTACAGTCATATGTGGAAATAGCAAAAGGGTCTATAAGGGAAGGAGGGGTACTGGGTGGGGAAAAATTAGAGAGGGAGACAAACCATGAAAGACTTCTAAGTCTGAGAAATGAACAAAAGGTTGGAAAAGGGGAGGTGGGTGGGGGGATGGGGTAACTGGGTGACAGGTACTGAGGAGGGCACTTGATGGGATGAGCACTGTATGTTGGCAAATTGAAGTTACATAAAAAAGTTTTAAACCTTAAAAAATAAAAAGAAGTAAATTAAATAAATAAAAATCAATAAATGGGCTACTCCACTGCCTGAAGAAGGGGAAGAAGGTGGAGGAGAAGGGGGAGGGGGAGGAGGGGGGGGAGGAGGAGGAGGGGAAGGGGAAGGAGAAGAAGAAGAAGAAGAAGAAGAAGAAGAAGAAGAAGAAGAAGAAGAAGAAAACAGTCAAACAGACCTAAAAGAAGACTCCCCCGAGGTCATGAGAGTCGGCATTCGTGCCCCTTCCTTCCCCTTCCGCTCCCTCCTATTCCCCATCCTCTCCTCATCCCCATCCTCCTCCTCCTCTCACTCCTCCCCTCCACCTAATCCTCCTCCCCCCTGCCCCTCCTCCCCCCTCCCCCCTTCTTCTTCTTCTTCGCTCCTTCCCTGTTCAAGTTAACAGCCTCTTCTCCACTCCTCCGTGACCTGCCTTCGCAGAAGCCGGTCTGATGAGGAGAAGAAAGACTTTTCAGACATCTAAGCGGACGCCGGGCACGATCACGGATGAGACGGGTCACTAAAACAGCCGCGGACGGGGTGGCACGGAGCTCTGGCGGAATTCTCAGCGGTCCAGTCTCACGCCCTGTGCGCTGTCCTTGGGTCCAGCTGTGCGAGGGTTGTTCCTTGGACCCCCCTCCCGTCCACCCACACAGCCAATCCCTGGGGACCTCTGCGGCCTCTTTGGCTTCCAGCTCGTTCCCTTTCCCGACGCAGCCTGCACACCCACGGCCCCCCAGCAGCCTCCCGTTGGTCACCGTCGTGGGGGTCCGGGGGCGGCACCCTCCCCCTCCCGCCCCCTCTGCAGGCCCCCACCCCCCCGCGTCCGCACCGTCCGGGCCCCGCGCAGCCCCGCAGACGCACCGCGGCCCCTTGAGGGGCGCCCCCTCGCAGCCGGGACAGCTTTCCCCGGGGTCACACCGGGTCGTGGGCCGCCCGAGGGCCACGGGGTCCCTGCAGCCCTTGCTCTTCCTCTCGGCGCCGCCTTGGACCTGCGACCTTTCCTATTGTGACACCTGCCCAGCCCCCACCTGCGAGCAGTGCCCCCGAGACGTCTCGGTCCCTAGCGCCGAACAAGCCTGCACGTTGCTAGAATATTTGCGGAGTGAAGTCGCGTCTTTTACCTCCCACGGGTGCATAACGCATTCCCTCCCACACTGACACGGAAAAATTAACACGAATAAATTGGATACGTGCGAAAAGAGAGATACCAAGTGTCTTTAACGTCAACAGGTCATCAAGAGAAAAAATATTGCCCTCCTTTAAAAAAAATTGCATTGATAAAACAGTTACAACACCTTTAGTGACAAAAATCAGTATATCCTTTAAGTAAACTGGTCATTCTCAATAGGAGGTCCAATTTATTACCTTGAGGGATTTATTTCCAAGTTAGTATTTTAAAAATCAGAAAATGGAAAATATATCCCTCAGATAATCCTTAGGTTTTAATTGCCTGCACTAGAAATATAAATGCAGGTAAATTCTGTTTCACATACTAGCCTTTGGGATATGCCTTTGAAAATGAGTTTCTTTCATATAATCTTTCCTTGAAAATAATATTTCTGCTTTGATATATTACAGGATATGACAATTCTTACAGTAATATTTTAGATCAATACAACATGTACCTTCGTAATGAAATTTATAAAACCTGTAACTTCTGACACTACAAGAAGCAACATGTTACGAGATGGATAGACTCATTAGCCTTAGACTTTTCTTTCTTTTTTTTTTTTTTAAAGATTTTATTTATTTATTCATGATAGACCTAGAGAGAGAGAGAGGCAGAGACACAGGCAGAGGGAGAAGCAGGCTCCATGTAGGGAGCCCGACGTGGGACTCGATCCCGGGTCTCCAGGATCACACCCTGGGCCCAAGGCAGGCACCAAACTGCTGAGCCACCCAGGGATCCCCTAGCCTTAGACTTTTCATAGAGAAAATACTACAGGCATCCTGAAACAGAAAAAAAAAAAAAAAAAAAGGTTTAATTTCTAGTGGACATTTTGACATAATTCTTCATTTCTTGTTATTTTGCCCAGCTGAAAGGCTATCATTTTTTCAGTTCCTTCACTCAAGATATTAGCATATAAGTAAAAACCCTCAAAATTGTTATAATGCTATAATGTTATAATTTTAAAAGAATTTCATTCATTCTTTCCATACCGAAATTAAAGTAATTGTTGATGTACTTTAGAATGAAGTTACAGAATTTTTTAAATCTCCTATTTCTTTCCCAAATTCAAAGAATAATCATTAAAAAGTGACTATTATAAATAATAAATAAATAAAGTGGCTTTTATCGAATTTGTTATGATTTAACTGGAGTATGCATTAAAACTCTCTTAGAGTTAACAATGAACTTAGTAAACACCACTCCATAGTGGCTGAATATCTTGTTTTGAAGATAAAAGTGAGATATAAAAAAATGAAGTGTCAATTTACATATTTGCTTTTTTAATTTTTAACTACTTCCCTTCATTCTGTGACTACTACAGAACATTAAAGCTAATCTCAAAACTTAGTCTCATCCAAAATTATGATAAAATGATGTATTCTTCTATTTTCCTTAGTGTTTCTGTCACTGTAACAAGTGTCTAAATATAAAAGCAGCAACAATAGGCTGCTTAGTTTCTCTTATTCTTTGAAAGAGTATTTTGCTGATTTACCAACATCTTGGTGAAAATGGCTAAAATCTTATACTCAAATTTCCTATTTGCGTTATTAACAAGTGTGGAAGAGTCATTAATAACTGGCTGCTTTAAATTATTTCAAGCCTTCTGAATATTGTCCCCAGTGCAAAATAACAGGCCTACATCGGGCTTGGCTTCAGGACTTGAGGTGTCTTTTGTGTGGTCTCTACAAATTCCTACATCATGATGTGAAAATATTTTTGTATCAAATAACATGGTGCTATACAAAACTAACTTAATTTTTAACACGGCTTTCATGTATTATGGAATCTTCCATTCGTTTTCAATATTTAACAGACTGCTATGAAAATGTGAGAGAAAACACAATAACTTTTCTCATTTCACTTCAACATTTTATGTGAAAATTATAGTACCATTTTAATGAAATGCTCAAAATCTTTTACTTCCCCAAATTAGTTTTAGGTTTCTTTTCCAAAAAAAATGGAGGAGTTTATTTCTTATATTCTGGATAGAATAGCATGGCGGTCAAATGTATTTTTGTGGGAATTTTAAGACTACCTATGGAGTAATGCCTTTAAGGCTCCCATAACCTTGTCAGGCCACCTTTTGGAGCTATTTCATCTGCTTCCACATGACAACGACAAAAATTTGCACGTTGAGTTTCTGTTGTAGCAAAGGACAAAGACAACATACGTTTTTGAACTTGAATTTTTTCAGATGATAATAGCATTTTGTCTCCTTGGTGTTTCTTTCTTTCTTTTTTTTTCCCGCCTCTTACCAACCGGGTGACTCGCTGAAGGGAATAAAGAGAGAAGGCTTCATCCAGGGGAAGCCACCGATATCATTGGCAAGTGAAGCTCACGACAAGTGAGATATTGTACAGGCAAACACAAAATGAGCTTTCACGCAGGGCTCTGTCAGTGTCATTCAGCTTTGCCTGAATGGATAACCCTCTCATGATTTATCTTCCATTCATCAAGTCAATGCCTGGTATCTTTTCAGTGGTGATGGATAAGACCTTGCTAAATTGAGTACTGCCTGCTGAGCATTGTGGAGCCTGAGAACTGAACAGGAAGGGGATCCAGTCATATTTCATTCATAGAGTAAGTCAGCCATTCTCAGTAGACCTAAGGACGGGGGGTCACACAGAGCATTGTTTCAGCTGGCCCATTGGGCTGGACCAGAGGGTAGTCAGGACCCATCTGGTTTCCTGGACTTGAAAGTCAAGTACGAGTAGGGGATATTAGTAGCTTCCACAACAGACCAAGTGGAAAATAGAAAATCAATTTGTTAAGAAGGAGCTACTACTCTGTCAAGTCTTGTTCTAGATGATAAATATTCAGCTAGCCCCTTTCAAACATCATGCTTATTTCATTGTGAAAAATGACTATATCAGATACACATTTCCCCAAAAATTTGACTAAAAAAAGTGATTAAACCTCACTTCAGCAGTGAGCCCGGCTTATTCAGTTTTATATTCCTCAGCTACTGGCATAGAAGAATATCTAGGTCAGTGAACGTCAATAGGTAGATGGAAATGTGACAATAACAGAGTGATGTAAGGAAGATGGAGAAAGGGAAGGAAAGAAAGAAGAAAAGGAGAATACTACATTCATATGTTTAACTAGGGATTGAAGTGTGGGCATGCATTTCTAAGCACAGTGTCTTTTTTCTACTTTAATAAAAGTCAACCTGGAAACTTTCTGAAATGCTCGCTTGAATGTGCGGTGTTTACAGAAAGCATCTACTTAAATCTCCTTCACAGATGTGGTATATTTGGTCCCCTAGATAATTGCCCCCGCCTCCCATTTAAAGACATAGGTGCATTGTTTTAATCCAAACGTGAGTACAGTTCCTTCACTAAAGTTCCGAACTTCAGGTATCCTTTACATGAGAAAATGATCAAATATCTTCTGTTCATCAAATCATGACTTTAAAATGCCAGTGTGTACGCTTACAATCACTGCCACAGTATACAGTGTTCAAACACATGAATACTGCAAATGAAGAACACCTGCAAAAAAAAAAAAAATAGGGACCGTTATCACCATATGGTACCAAAAGTAAAGAAAAAATTAACAGAACAAACACAAATAAACACAAAAGATAAAACAAATAATAAAACATCTTATATCCTAATGCTCTCAAGATTAAAACATTTATGATTATTTATTTTATCCACTCATAAAAAATTCCGGAAAAGTAAAGTTCCATGTAAAAATATTATTTTCTTTATTTTAGTGTCTGCTTTTAAAATTTTATTAATGGATTCCTAACATTACATCAATAACAAATGGAAAAGATATTCAGGATCCTTAATTCTCTTGAAATGTATTAACAAAGACTTTTTGTAGATATGATGGATTTATTTAAACAGTATATTTCCAAGAAGGAGCAATCTAGAAACCCTTTTTACAAATGTATATGCCTTTTGTTTGATGAGTTAGCTAAATTTCTAAGCCTAGGGTTTGAAAGGGGTGCTCCACCTGGACATACCCTGCTGTACTGTGAGAAGCATCACACAAGGGAAAATAAACAGTCATGTAAAAGGGTGTGAGAGAAGAGAGTGAGAAGGCTGTGGTAGCTTTGTGGGTGTGCTTTAAGAATTTCCCAGCTAATCTATTATTCTGGTTACATTTGCTTTGAAATTGGAAGTGATGCAAACAAAAAATATTCCCCTTTGATAGCTTAAGGTGTAGACACCATTCCAAAATGGACCAGTCCAATATATAAGAAACGTCTATAGACACACACACACACACACACACGAGTGTCAGTGTAAAAAGTCCTATTGATCCCCATAGCCTCTTTTCCTAGAGTTTGATATAAAACTTATTCAAGGGCTAATAATAAAATTGTAGATTTCTCTACATTCTTTGCTTCTACACCCATGACTTGATCTGTATTCATTTCTCTCTTAACCAGCTGCCCCAGAGAATGGGCAAAAGCTTCTAGAAAGAGGTTAACTAGAGTTAGTTTGTGTTATTTGTGTCAAGAGCAAAAGAATGGCCTAGCAAGGCTCTAATAACATAGCTTAAAATAAAGTTCTGAAATTATCCCAGTATATGCATTGTGCTTTCTCTGTTCTGTTATTAAAGGAGATAGTTAATGATAAGCCAGTGTGATTTTATTAAATTGACATTGTAAGACCTCATGGTGTTTGTTAAACCACCATTAATTGGTTTGAAAAAAAGAGTGGGTGGTCTGAGTTCTAATTTGTGATTCTTTGAGAGAATAAAACTGCTAACACCCAACACGCCCTACGACATGCACCAAAACTCACAGATGGTCGCATTCAACATTTTTTATAAGATTTTATTTATTTATTCATGAGAGATATATATATAGAGAGAGAAGCAGAGACACAGGCAGAGGGAGAAGCAGGCTCCATGTAGGGAGCCCTACGCGGGACTCGATCCCGGGACTCCAGGATCATGCCCCGGGCCGAAGGCAGGCGCCAAACTGCTGAGCCACCCAGTGATCCCCCCGCATTCAACTTTTATTCTGTATTTCTTCAGTGCTTTCTAAGTCCCAGATGTTGTTCTAGGAAATTGGGACACATCACTGAACAATATCCAAATAACCTTCACATCCTGGAACTTACATTCTGGGTAGAGAAGGAGGCTATAAATTAGAATAAATATTAAAATTATGATGAATAACAACCAAGAGTTGGAAAGGCAAGATACTTCAATGGTTCTGGTAATTTATTATAGGTAGAAAAAAATTTCTACTTTTTTTTTTTTTTAACAATATACTTTGGTGGCTTTAAACACTTTAGTAATCAGAAGGGCCAAGTTCATAATGTTTGAGGGTTAACAAGGAAATATAAAATGACATTGGACCAAGAGCAAGGAACTCTAACTTGTAGCCTGAACCTCACTGTCCTCTGTGTGAACTCCACATGGGTACACACGTCCAGCGGGCTCACTGGGGGTTGGTTATCATCTATCTGTTCACCACCAGAAAGCATTTAGTACCAAGTGAACGAATGATGTCCAGGGAAGTAGTTTTAAAAGGATAAAGAACTCTGCACCTCATTCAGCATCTTAACACAATGTCTGGCATTCAGTGGATATTCGACCTACGTCTACTGAGAGATAGAAGAATGAGTGAAGAAAAGCAAATGTTCACACCACTCACATCATTTTCTGATCTACTGTTTTGTGGATATTTGGTCTTTCAACTCAAGCTTCATAGTGATAAAAATAAAGTCCATTTCTCCCTCTAGGGTTGCACAGAGAGCATTTTTTCACAGATTCTAAATTCGCTTAAGTGCTTTTAATGAAGGAGTTTTGTCAAAATAAACAAACAAAAGCCCTGTGTATTAATGATAATGAGCATCTTGCTTATTAAATTATGGTGGTTCCATCAGGTGCTCCTTGAGTACTGTTAGTTCTGCAAAGAGGCTTAATTTGTATATTTTAGAGTTAGCATAAGTATCTCGCCATGTAATACATTCAGAACAAATGAGTACTTAGCCTAGCAGCTGCCGAAGGATTAAGAAGTAACATAAAATCTTTATGAGGTTTTATACAAGTGAAATTTTTCTTCCCTTATGACTGTTTTATTTTATATTCACAATTTGTCATTTCTCCCCCATGCTTAATATTTTTCCTTTGGACGGATAGCCTGGAGAATAAAATAAAACAAATATTGGAAAGCAATTCATTTTTTTCTGACCAGTCTTCACATATCAAAGACCTGGCAACAGGGGGTAGAAAATGAAAGATTGAAAATCCAGACTCAGTGGCACTGTCACTTGGCTTCAGCCTAAATCTCGGTTATGTGATCAACCACGCATGTGAACAAAAGAGACATCCTCAGAAGAGAGGAGGGGTTTCTGATGGAAATCACAGGAAAAAAGAATATAGTTTGGAAAAAAAAAAAAAAGCAAGAAGATAGGTGTCAGGGCCTTGTGGGTTTTGCTAAACGGGGAGACGCCCCCATGCTCTTTGCAGTGATTCTTTTCTTCTTAATCTCTATCCTTCTTTTTCAGAATGCATTAGGCCCAATCCAAGAATCTGTTATAAAGGAGAGTTTTGTATATTTTTGATGTGTGTGGGAAAGAAGTGCCCCCGGGGAGGCTTTATTTAGGAATAGATTCTAGAAGCATTTTCTGAGGGGAAAAGGTTTTAAGGGAAGGATTGTGTTATTAATTAGTTAGCCTGAAATCCTGGAGTTACCTATTGGTTGTTTATCTCATCTCTCACAGTATAACGTACCCCTACACAAATCAACTATCCAACTCACCCTCCAACCAGCCAGAGGACATGGCATCTTCAGAGGAAACATTTCGGGACATGAATATTATCAACTTGGTCTTTTCCTTCAGTTAATTTTGTTAAGGAATTAGGGAAATATATTTACCAGTAGAAATATGGAAAGTAATGAAAACTACGGGTCAATATTAAATTGAATCAACAATATTACACCAACATGTTCAATATATGTTTATTGTGAAAAAACTTAAGACAAAATGTGGAAAAATAAAATACCACAGCCCACCCAGAAAGGGGAAATATTGTTTACTGGACACCAGAGTCAATGTTTATCCTACTTGAGTTGGAAAAACAGAATTAACTCTCTGAAATTTTGTGAGTGAACATGACACATAATGTTTCTCAAAAGATTCTCACTCGACACATACACTCGAAACTGAAGTACCGACTTAACTCATTTGCATCATGAACTAAATGAGATTTATATGTCTTGAGAATTTTGATATTTATAATTTAATGATCAGATTGAGGTTGTTCCTTCTTTCAGGTTTCTTTTATATTCATGATGCACACAGTCCCTGCCATCATAGTCATTAAACCTTAGGTAAGTAGTTGAAAAAGTGGAAAATTTGAAATAGAATAATTAAAAGTCATTTAATCCAACAACCAATTTAGAGCTGCTAATAACAGCTTATATGTTTAATATGTTGAATGAATTACAATAATGTCGGGATGTCTAATCAAAAATTAAATCCCTTTTGTGTATGTTAAGGAATGGAAGTGAAAGAATAGAAAGAGTAAGGGAAAGGAAATATATATATATATATATATATATTTTACTGTTTTATTCAAGCATCCGCACAGGCACAGAGTTCTTTACATCCACATATTTTGCTCTAGGAAGCACTCTAAATATACCGCTGGATTGCAAAATTGTGACTTCTTATAGAAATCAAGAAAAAAAATATTAAAAAACTGCAAAAATGAAAACCTTTTTAGGGAACATGAGGGTTTAACATGAATAAACATTAGTGTTTAACATTTTGAGTTGCACCACCATTCTGAGTGTCTAGAGCCTATTCACTTTTTGGCTTAAATTAAACCATAGTAACTACTAAGACAAAACAAGCAGCAATGTCCACAATAGCCAAACTGTGGAAGGAGCCTCGGTGTCCATCGAAAGATGAATGAATAAAGAAGATGTGGTTTATGTATACAATGGAATATTCCTCAGCCATTAGAAACGACAAATACCCACCATTTGCTTCAACGTGGATGGCACTGGAGGGTATTATGCTGAGTGAAATAAGTCAATCGGAGAAGGACAAACATTATATGGTCTCATTCATTTGGGGAATATAAATAATAGTGAAAGGGAATAGAAGGGAAGGGAGAAGAAATGTGTGGGAAATATCAGAAAGGGAGATAGAACATAAAGACTCCTAACTCTGGGAAACGAACTAGGGGTGGTGGAAGGGAAGGAGGGCAGGGGTTGGGGGTGAATGGGTGATGGGCACTGAGGGGGGCACTTGACGGGATGAGCACTGGGTGTTATTCTGTATGTTGGCAAATTGAACACGAATACAAAATAAATTTATTATTAAAAAAAAGAGAGAGAGAAATAATTGTACCGGAATTGGCCTGTTGACTTTCCAGTAGCGACCAACTTAGCTTATAGATTTTACTGAAGCTTTTCTGACATACATCATAACTGCAATATAGTAATCATTAATGCTGGCAACCCAAGGCAAAATCTACCAATCTTCCTAATATGAATTTTAGTTTGAATATCATCTATGATTTTTTCAGTGAGACTGTCTACCATTTTCAGTATATGCTAAATTAATTTGGCATAAGCTTATTAATATCAAAAACACATGTCTGGGTCCTGAGAAAAAGGAACTTTTCATGAACATTATTAAAAATGAAAGAATAGGCACTCTTTGTTTCTTAGTCTGATACGTGCCAGGCACTGTCCTGGGAACATTTTACACATGATCTTTTTATTGATGAAAGAATCTCAAAAGTAGAAACCACTGCCCCATAACATGGAGGAGTAGATTAGCCTTTCTCCCTGTGTTTCTCCCTAGTTCTGGCAGCTGTGGGTAACCATTTCTCCATTGCTACTGAGTACTCTGTGAGATTTTCCCATCAATTCCATTGTTTTTTATACTGCAAATCTTGCCACTTGTTCCCGTTAAGTCTTTGATGATGATGAAGATGATGGTGATGGTGATGATAAAATCATAAGCACTAACATGTTAATAAGTTGTGCCAGTTACTATTCGAAACACTTTACATGCACTAGATAACAGGAGTCTTCTCCCTCAAAGGACTGGAAGGTACAACTGGAAATCGTATGACTCCTTTTATATTTTGACATAACCTTGTCATTTTTGTAGTGAAAAAAAGTTGGAATTAAGTTCATCTGGTTATTCTAGTATGCAATATGCTTTAGTTTGAATTGATTTTTTTTTTAGGATTTTATTTATTTATTCATGAGAAACCCAGAGACAGAGGCAGAGACACAGGCAGAGGGAGAAGCAGGTTCTCTGCAGGGAGCCCGAAGTGGGACTCGATCCCAGGACCCTGGGGTCACGCTCTGAGCTGAAGTCAGATGCTCAACCACGGAGCCACCCAGGCGCCTCTTGATTTGATTTTTAATGTAATAACATTTAAGTACACAACAGGCAAATATACATTGATATAAATTTTATAACTATAAAAATTAGTCAGGGAAGAGTTTCATTGTCCAATAAAGCTCTTGCATGTATCTTCTAATTTTGCTTTATGAAGTATTGTTAGATATGGCCATTTCATTGACTTTTAGTCGTAATGTATACACTGCTTCTGAATATAACTTTATTCAACCTAGTAATCATCCTTTCATATCCTTTCACAATGTGATCAACGCCATTTCACATTTTTATTGATCTCATGTTTACCAAATCTCCCCATTACTTAGCAGCAAGATAAATTATGCTGACAATAAATTGGCAGTAGTGCACTATGTCATTAAATAGTTGCCCAAGGTCAAAGGAGAAACCCAAATAGACTACCAATGATAATTACCTTGTTCCTCTGGTACAGTTTTGAGAAACAGTCTCACACAATTTGGGAACTAATATCACAGACAATGAGGATGGTAAAGAAATGAGCGCTGATTAACTTTTTTCTCAATCATTTCTTTTACCTTCATTATTACGAATAAAAATAGAGCACTTTATTGTTTTCCATCAGGAGTGCTTTTATTTTAAATTATTTAGGAAGATACAAGCTACTGTTTTACTCTACTGCGAACACTAAAAAGGCTGCTAATACTGTCAGAGTGATTCCAATTTTATAATTAAAAAAACAAATCATAAGTGATCGAGTCAACAACCCTTAATGGTATTTTAAGTAATTAGATTTGATCATCAGAGTGAAAACATTTAAACAGCGAAAAAACTTGTTTCCTAAGAAACTTAATATTGTCTCATACAGGGCAGATGAATGCTTTAAAGTATTTTTAGCATATGCCCTATAAGGTTCAAAAGACAACATTTTCTATCATCAATCATTCTCTTTGCTAATAATGAGCCAATCCTAACCATAAAATATAGATCAGATTTTCTGCCCTCACATTTAAAGTTTCAGGTTCTTTTGCACTGATTACAGGATCGCCATGCCGAAAGAAGAGGTCTTCGAAGAAAAAAAAACAAGGCTCCATTAATCATGAATCATTACGTTTTGTCAGTTGGCAAAGGAATACTTTGCTCATTTATCCTTTGAATGAAATTAGTTCTGGCTCAGGCCCTTGTAGAAGGAAATTCTAAATTGTCTTGGCATCTTCCTATAGCAGTTTGTGTATATGCCATAAAATGGCAGATGGGGTTTATTAATGGCAGATGAGTTTCGTTTGCAAGGTTTTTTTTCCCTCTATTTGATCATTTTACTACCGAAGCTCAGATAAGACTCCTACATTATTGCTGTATTTTTACCTATAGATATATTTTATATTATTAATGAGAGATCAAAGCAAACTGATGATGTCTGTACTGCCAAACATAAGCAAGCTGTTTATTCTCTGTGCCTTGAAGAAAATGGACACAAATCTCCCCAAGTATCCAAAAGAATCAAAGAATCACAATGGTTGAAAATATTTACAGGAAGGATGTGGAGATGATAGTTTACTTGTAAACAGCCCTAGTCCCTCAAGAGAGTGCCATGAAGATTATAGTCACGTCAATTCACGTTTAACAGACATATGAGTAGGTTTTGAAAAGCAATGTTCCCTCATGAATAATTTCTACATAAATTTTACTGCCATCACTCAGTCATACTAAGTGGGGGGAAAAAAGTGTAAGTTTTCTATGTGAAACACTGAAAACTAAGCTAAGTGACTGAAATAATGGACTGTCTTATAACTGTGTTAACCAGGGGTTGAATCCCGTCTTACATCGCTGTGTGGTAGGTGGTTAGGCGGACACATGGATTCTCTTAACCACGAGTGCGTGGCTGGCAGCAATTGTGATGTGGAATATGAGCCTGCAATATACTCCCTCAAATACTGACTTAATTTCACAGAAGTGACACAGGTGCTGGGGAAAATACACGTATAAAAGTGTTTTATAATCTATAAAGAACTATAGACATAAAAGCTGTTATTCAGTCTAAAACCAGCAGATATAGGGGTTTTACAAATTGTTAATAAAAATGTTTTATGCTGAGTGTCCATATGTTAGACTTGGTGGGAGTTAATGGTGAAAATTTTATTTCAATGATTTAAAACATAGTTTTGACTTGCTTTTGGAGAGGATTAATATACATTTAGAATAGTAAGTTGCATAATTGAAAATACTTCAGGAGAGGCGAAAAAATAAATAGAATCTCTAATAAAATAAGTCCTAATCAAAGAGAATTTGTAGCTGACTACATTTTCCTAATACGCAAGTATACATTCACTGCAGTTTGTGCTTATAGGAAAGGATAAAATAAGAAGTCTTTGGTTTTCTTAATGCTGCTTGAAATAATGATCAGTGGCAATGACAGCACGCTATTTCGTTTTTTTTTGTTTGTTTGTTTTACAACTTACATCTTAACCAGCCCCTTGTGTTGACTCTTCTTAATCCATTTAATGCATTTTTAAAAATCAGATCTGTACTTAGTAATATTTTTATTTTAATAAAGTGGAAATAGCTAAGCTCAAATTTGGTAGCAGCCTTGAATAATAAAAAAGTGACATATAAATATTGGCATTACAATGTTAAAATAAATTCAAGTAGAACTCTGCTGGTATTTTTCAAGATCCATAAATAGCCAGTCATTTCCCACGACGGCACACAGAAAGTCACTTAACAGCTTAAACCTCACTCCAAATAGATACAAGATACACTTACATTTCTTTTTCCTCTGGCCACACTAATGTTGGATTCAGGATCAATATGTCCACATTGCTGCCAATTACTTGCTTTATAGAAATAAAAGTAACTTTTCCAGTAACTGGAGAAGAATAGGACAGTTACTGACTGTGCAAGATGTTAGGAAAATGTTTGCTTCTGTTTCATAAATCACTATTGAATCATAACATCCTGCAATCAGACGTGCACCCAACAGATCTGTAAAGTGTGTGTTCTGACTCCTGCTACCGTTGCCTCTACTCTATTCCCCCCATACTAGTCCATATGTGTGAAGGATGTTGCATATCTCCACACCAAGCACAAAAGGTCAGGATCCAGCCATTAGCTTCCTCCAGATTTAAGATGGTGATGAAATGTGTATTTCATTTTGGCTGCCAAAATATAATGGAATCCCCTGGAATCTCATTATCTGCAAATGTAATGATAGTCTTCTTAAAGTGGAAGAGCGGAGACAGAAGTGCAACGTGGCTCAAGAACTGGTACCGCAAGTAGGTATAGGAATAGGAGTACCGCTCTGCACAGTACTAGGTAGGGCAATGTTTCATACAGAGAATAAGTTTCTCTTGTGTTTGGACCTGTATTGTAGAATTGCACACAGGCTGGAATTAATTTTCTCTCCATGGTGGAGACTTAAAATCTAGATAGATACCTATATCTATCTATTATCTATCTATCTATCTATCTATCTATCTATCTATCTATCTATCATCTATCTATCACATATCTATCAATCATCTATCTTAAGTATTTAACATATATATGTAGTATGATATATGTTTATTAACATATACATTTTTTCCCTGAATAACTTCTTTGCGTCCTCTTTTTAATAATATAACTCTGATTTCCAATCTTCCCATCCTCCTGTTTCGCAAGATCTTGGAGTGCTGGATTCCATTCCTCCACAGCTGAGATGAAATCTGACCTACAAAAGCATAGGTACATGGGTGTAGACACCTGGTCCCATCTCGAGCAGTGCCCCTGAGGCTTCAAATTTCTGCTAGACTGATTATAATAGCAAGTAAATGCTATTATATGTCAGGCTATGCTCTAAGTGTTTTCCATGCATTTGATGTTCTTTTAAGATTTGATTGATTTATTTTAGAAAGAGAGAGAGAAGGAGAGAGAGCTTACAAGCAGGGGGAGGGGCAGCGGGAGAGGGAGAGTCGTTCCCAAGCAGACTCTGCCCCAAGCCCAGAGCCCCACATGGGGCTGCCTCTCATGACCCCAGCCAAAATCAAGAGTCCCACATTCAATTAACAGGTGCCCCACTGCATTCAACTTTTTAATCCATAACAATGCTAGGAGATATTGGGAAAATGACATGTTCCTCCCATTGGAAGTTAAAAGCCTAATGCTTCCCGGAACCCACAGGGAGAGTGTCTGCCTGAGAATGGTACCTATGTGGAGAAACGCTGGCCTGAGCAAGAAAAGCAGATCATGTTTTGGTGACATTGTTTGATCTCTTAGATCCCAATGTGACAGAAATCAGCCAATTAAAAAGCAAGAGTTTAGGTATTACACAATAATTTTTTGTGTTAAATGCTACGATGAATGTGAAACTCAATACTTATGATTAACATCATTATTATTTTATAATTTATTATGACTTATTTTATTGATTGTTATTATTATTAATAATGATTATGAGTCATTTTAAACTAAGTACTGTTGTTCCCAGTAATATAATAGGAATCAAAATGTTAACAGAATGAATCTAAAGCTAGCAGAATTCCCAGCTTGTAGAGAATTTTGTGGCAGGGACAATGTCTCCTTGAGGCCTCCAAATCACACCAGATCTATACTGAGCAAACATGGACTTGGCACCTCTTACAAGACGATACCACAGAAAAGAGAGGATGCAAACCCAAAAATCCACAGGGGCCATGCTGGTGTGCAGATGAGGGAATCAGACCAGACTTTGAAATCCTAGCTAAGAGGTCCGGGAAGACAAGGTTTCTGTGGTACTTTTTGAGTTCCTGCAATCAGATGTGTAAAATAATCCACTAAACCTCCATCTCCAGTTTATAGCTGAGAAAACAAAAGCACAAAGAAGCTATGTGGATCATTTGGCAATACGGTTAAAGATGGCAAAGGTTAAACTCAGGTTCAAATATTCTAACCCAGAGGGACTTTGAGATGGATTTGAAATGTTCTACGCAATTTAAAGTAGTCCCTGATACACCTTTATTGGTTATGTATTTATTCATTTATCTGATTATCCAGAAAATATTTGCTGGATAGTTACTATGTGTCAGGTACTCTAAACGCTCAGAAATGTTGAGGCCAAAGATAGTAATATGATGAATAATAGTGGAAAGTGAGAAAGAGGAACATTCTTTCAGAATCTCACTTTTTAATTAATATAAAATCTCATGCAATCACAACTAGGACTAGGCAGGAAGAATCAGGACAAATGTGGAGAATCTTGAATGTTGAAACAAGGAATTGAGACTTGAATAGGTGGGAAATGGTTTATGCACTCTAAATTATTATGCATTTATTAGACATTTGAATCATTGGGATCTTGGATCAATGAAGTAAAATGAAAGAGTTTTTTTATCTGTGATTTATGGGTTTATCAGAACTGTCTTAATTTTATTCAAATGTTCATATGTGTGCATGTGTGTGCATGTGGAGGTGCATGTTTCCTAGAGGTGATGTCAAAGATTTCTACGTATTTTCCCATCTTCTTTTCCTCCCTCTTCCTCCTTTTCTTCCTTCCTTTCTGCTTTCTTTCCTTCCTGCTTCCCATTCTTCATTTTTTTTAAAGATCCTATTTACTTATTCATGAGAGACACAGAGAGAGAGAGAGAGAGAGAGAGAGAGGCAGAGACCCAGGCAGAGGGAGAAGCAGGTTCCCTGCGGGGAGCCCGATGTGGGACTCGATCCCAGGACCCCGGGATGACGACTTGAGCCAAAGGCAGATGCCCAACTGCTGAGCCCCCCAGGTGCCCCCATTCTTTATTTTTTTAATCCACTTTCTAAATCATATTCCTGCTTGATTTAGATAAGATCAGGAAGAAAATGGGTATATGGCACATATGTAGAAAAAAGGCAAACGAAATAATTTGAATAACATTTAGCCTTTTGAACTAAGTTCTGTATATAATTGTCTTACGTTATATATTGATCTCCAGTAAGACAGTCTATCTTCAAATATATTCTAGTCCTCAACATTCTTCAAATGGTGTGTGTATAAACAGTATTTGGACCTTGATTTATTTCTTGATAAATGAAATGTAATAGCATAGAAATTAAACATGTTTAAGTAGATAGCTCTATGTTACTGAAAGATCAATAAAGTTAAACCACAAGATTTTAAACCCTAACTGTGCCACCAAATCAATATGTGCCATTTACTAAGTCACTGTACCTGTTTTGTGAATTGGTCTCCTAAACCACATGACTGCTAATTCCTTTCTGGTTCTAAAATTCTGTGAATATATAAGTCTAGGATGTTTAATATATTATTAACAATATTCTTCCTTCTATGTAAGACACCTTACACCTTGTGTCTGTGCTTAGACAAAATGGAATCAAAGAGTATAGTACTTATTTTACGCGGTCATTTCAAGTTCAGTCCACAAGAAGTTAAGAGAGTAAGGATACTCTGTCTATACAACAGAGTCTCCCAAACTATGTAAGATTTTCTGAATGATTACACCTCCAATGAATTATGATATTTTGTCTGTTAATGCCTATGAGTTTATTGGCCAATATTTTCAGTTCTACTTATGAAGTTTCTAGATTTTCTCTCAATGATGTGTAATTATTAAGCTTTCTGAATATTCACTGTGGGTTCATGTTATTCATCTTTTCTAATTTTCTTTCTGAGAAAAAAAAAGCATACTTAGGGGTAAACATCAAGAATCACTAAGATGAGAATATAAATGTCACAAAATAAAATACCAAAAAAAAAAATAAGATTAAAAGAAAAAAGCCAAATGGAAGTTTTACCTATGTAAACACTACAAAATGACAAAAAAGGGCAGATCTACAATTTACTAAAAAAGAAAATACAAAATTAAAAAAATATGTTACTGATGTCCTTCCCCCTTTTTCTGAATCTTGAGGAATGATTAAATATAACTTTTTTACTATAAAAGTGAATGTTTTAAAGGATAAAGATGTAAATAAACATATGTATGTATATTTACATGTAGATCTGAAACATATACATATATTGTATAAATGGGGGTGTGCCTCGGCCTGTAAATGGATGAAATCACAGGCATCCTGTATTCCACTGTTGCTGTTACCTCCTAATTTAATTATGTTAGTGTAGTGAAGAATTTTATAGATTTACTGGGTATTATTATAAATGTCATTTGACTGTGATGTTGGGCATTAAAATGTCAGTTATTTGCTTTTAGGTTAATAAAATGTTTTCATAGGAACATGAATAGTGATATGAAGTTCAATGTATAAACCCATTTTGATATGCACACCATGTAATTACAGAAACTACTCCGTGAGCAATCTATTTAACTCCCATCCCTTGACAAAGTCCTGCTACGGCATCCTTACAGAGAGCGAGATAGTCTAACCATGCATTTTGCTTTAAATCAGACAAGTTCAGAATCTTCGAGGAATACAGAGTCAGTGCCTTCATTCCTACTTCCCCAATGAGATACAATCACTTGTCTGATGGGACAGTTATTAGAGGAGTTAGCAAAGTGCTTCAGGTATCTTCTGAGGCTGATAAAACAGAAAGTGGCATCAGATAGTGACTGAACATCATTATATAAAATTGGAATCCTACACCCCAGAGACCTCTCACTCGATCAGGTATATATTTATGCCACCTTGCAATACCTACATTCAAGATAGGACAGAAAGGTTTAGTCTTCCAGATAATTACAGATTACCAGATTAGTTGAGTTTTTGATGAATGCATAAGGCTGAGTATAAACATTCATGTGCAAACATGAGAACGCCAAAGACCACCTGATTCCGGGGAAGTGGTGCGCATCATTTATAAGGTAAATCCAGATCTGCGTACTTCAATTACATAATTAGAATGCCAGTGGTTGTGGACGGCTTATTCCATAGTCAGAGGAAAGCAGAAGAAAATAAACTGAAGATAAAATGGAGCAAGATAAACAACCAACTACCACAGAAGAAGGAATAGAGAAAACATAACATCCAGTACTTACTATGTTGAATAATTAACTTTATGGACACTGTAATGACCTGATTCCATACTTTAAAGATATTTGGCAGCTGACAACTTTCCAGTCTCACTCCTTCCTCTACCCCAGCTGCTCCACATCCAGGCAAACTGATGAGAAATCCTGGTTTCCTCTTTTGATGATGACAGGATGTCTAAACAACACAAGTCCCTGACCCACCACCTAATTACCATAAAAACCCTGAAGCCAGCATCCTCTCTGCTCTCTCGACCAATGTGGTTGAGCTTGGGGGCCTGTGCTGACTTCCCCACAGAGCCTCATTATGGAAGTAATGAACTTTCTCACATGCTCTCAGTGTGTATGCAGCAACAACAGTCTTGACATCCAAACTACAGTATGAGGGGTTCCCAGTCTAATTCTACAGTGGCCACAACGGAGACAAAATCTTGTAAGGGGGATCCCTGGGTGGCGCAGCGGTTTGGCGCCTGCCTTTGGCCCAGGGTGTGATCCTGGAGACCCGGGATCGAATCCCACGTCGGGCTCCCGGTGCATGGAGCCTGCTTCTCCCTCTGCCTGTGTCTCTGCCTCTCTCTCTCTCTCTGTGTGACTATCATAAATAAATAAAAATTAAAAAAAAAATCTTGTAAGGAAAATGCACCTGACCACAAGTAGGTAGACATTTTCAGTAATTTCAAATTATGAATCATGTCTAAATGGTAAGATCATGGACTATTAGCCCTTGCAGTCCAAGAAGTCATTTTCATTTCCCTTTCAAATCATATGTAATATTCTTGCTCAGTAGATATCCTGATAAATATTAATGCTATGTCACAATAATATTCATTCAGCATTTAGCAAAATGACATATTTTCTTGTGCCCCAAATCTTCTAACCTAAGGGAGGAAAAAAAATGGACACTTCTGTCTTATATGTTAGTTTCCTAAGGCTTCTGTAGCAAACTACCACAAATTTGGTGGCTTAAAACAACAGATTTTTTTTTCCTTACAGTTCTGGAGGGCAGGAGTCTTAAGTAAAGATGTCAACAGGGCTGCTGACCTCTCCCTGGAGGCTCCAGAAAGATTTTGCTCCTTGCCTCTCTCGGTTTCTTGTGGACATCAACATCCCTTGGTTTAGGGCTGCGTGTCTTTCTCCTCTGTTTCATATCATCTCCTCTCTGTGTGTGTATCCTCCTCTGTGTGTGTTTGTCTCATGTCTCACTGTCTGCCTCTAATAACGACACTTATAATTATTTTTACTGCTCACAAGGTTAATCCAATATGGGTTCCTCCTCCCCAAATCCTTAACTTTATCACGCCTTTTGCTACATAAAGTAATATTTACTCTTTAACCATACAAGGTAATATCCAAAGGTTGTGCTGATTAGGACATGGATGTATCTTTTTTTTGTGGGGGGGGAGGGACCATTCAGATGTGCCAATGAGCACAGTTCTGTCTTCAAATCTGATCCCACCTATTTCCTTTCATAGATCCTTGATTATTAAAGTGAACCATTTGACATTGCGTATGTAAGCCCAGCATTCCTGCACTCTGAGTTCTTTTAAGCTGTTCATTTAGTTCGCGGTGCCCTTCTTGCCATCATTTCATGTTCATTTCCTGTTAACCTTCATGATCTGTTAAAATGCCAATTGTTCAAACTTAACTAGACCACAAATTAATTTAGGAAATAAATCGTATTGGACGCCTTCCCCAGCGCCAGCATTCCTTTTACATACTGTTATGTAAATATTTGATCACAGAATGACTTGAAAGTGTCAATTCTCCTCTCGAAGCTACATTTCCATTCTTTGGCTCTTTATCCAAATCACTCATTTTCTTTGACTTTTATTCTTAACTACTGGATTCTATATATGATTTCTACTCATACTTGCTTTTCTGGTGATTCCTTGCATCGTCTTTATGTTGGGTCCTCTGACTCCTCAACTTTCATTGTTCTATGTCTGTGAGAGCCCCGGGTGTGCCTCTGTGGGACACTGTTCTGAGTCTTTCATTCTGACGGGCTGTAAATTCTTTTGAATTATAAAGGAATTAAATTCCTAATGTCTTCATGCTTTTTGCACATTTCTGGAACCATTTAGAAGAATGAGACAGAATGGATGTGTTTTTCAGTGAAATCAGTCAAAGGTACCATATTCACATCTTTGTACTTATATTCTGTCTGTCATATAAGGGAATCAACTAACATTTTTTAACAGATACACAAAAACTGCATTTCTACCCATTGAAATTGGCTGGTTACGTTGAAGCTAGAGGAGGGCATGTGACAATTCCTCACCCATACTGGGGCTAATCCTTGTTTTCTTTCACTGTGTAGTGTGCTCCCCAAGGGGCCGGTTGTGTGGTGACCCTCCTGGTGTGCAGGAAACAGGGAAACATCCCACTTGCTACCACTGGCCTTGGAGTCAGATAATCTGGAACCAATTTACTCCATGTTGCTGACTGACTTTGTGTCTTGGGAAAGTCGCTGCTATCTGTTGTCCATAGTTTCCACTGGGGGTTGCATTCAAGAGCAGCACCAACACTCTTCATGGCTATTCCATCATTTCCATGTGATATATCATTTGATTTGATTTCGTTCATCCTAAAAACATGAACTGATTATGTGATACACTGAGCACTACGCTCCACTCTGCTGAAATAGTCTGAGAAAAACATGATTGCTGCACCCAGAGAACTCAGGGCCCAGTGGAGAAGACGCACAGGCAGCCAGGTATTACTAACACAGGGATTGTCATACGAATTAATATGTGAATAAGAATCTTGATATTATTACACAGAAGGACATCGTAGATGCTGGAATAAAACATATGAGGAGTAGGTGGCACCTTTAGGATGAGAAGATCCTTGGAGGGAGTTTGGTGGATGAGCTGAATTTGAAAAACACCGAGTCAGTATCCAGGTGGAGAAAGCTAGAATGGATCCCAGGCAGAGAGCAGACACCCAAACCGTGGCCAGAGAACACGACGCATGCAGAAAAGTGGTTTCTCCACAGATATAGTTCATAGATTATCTCTATGGTCTGAACATTTGCCTTCATCTGTCATAATCCTAGCTCCTAAATGAGATGGGAGCAGTTGGCTGGTGAGGGGGATTAGGTCATGTGGCTGGCACCCCTGCGAATGAAATTGGTGCTCTCTGAAAAGAAATCCCACAAAGCTCTCCAGCTCCTTCTGCCACATGAAAGTCCAGCCAGTTTTCAACCTTGAGCAAGTCTGGCATCCCACCCTGCCGGCACCCTCACTTTGGACGTCCAGCCTCCGGAACGATGAGCAGTAACTTGTACTGTGTGGAAGCCACCCAGTGTGCAGTGTGCTGTCCTTGCAGCTCACATGAGCGAGACAATCACTTATGCTTCCAGAAGCAGGCTCTTGGGCTTCAGTGGCCGCCCCCACAGAAGGTGCAGGCGGGTGTGCAGGACACGCGCACAGCTGGCGATGGCCAAGGCTGGGCTCGGTGTGTGGCGGGGAGCCTGGGAGGGGAGGAGGCTGGGGAGGACAGAGCGCAGGTAAATGTACCCGGTGGGCAATGGTGATGGCGATCCTTGAATTTAAGTAGACGGACAATCGGATAAAATCTCTTTGGAGGATTACTCTGTAGCCATGAAAGGAGGTGTGATGAGGACCAGAGATGAGTCCAGACATAATCACAACTATTTTAGAAGGAAATTGTGTATGTTAAGGTGTAGTATGGAGGATAATATTATTTTTAGGAAAAAGAATCTAAAGATTGATCATATGTAGCCGGTAAGTTAGGAAGGAAGCTCCTGACATGGGGAGCAGTTTCACGTACCTGATTATTTATTCCATCTTTACTTACTGAGTTAACAGGTGCAGCGCCACGAAGATAACAGGCCAGTAGACAAAGTGAACCAAACCTGCAGCCTCCGCGGCTCTTACCTCTGGTTCAGTGGAAAGTAGGTGCGCACAGGATGTCTCGGGGCGATTCTGGGATCCGAAGGTTAGACGTTCATAGACCCCAGAGCAGGCCGGGGGGCCGCCGGGGGCCAGGCGGTGGGACCCTCAAGGCCGCAGCGAGCAGTCGAGGTTGTGTCGTGGTCCCGGAGGCCGCCCCGGACCGGGGTCCCCGCAGCGGGCAAGGCCACGGTTCAGGGAGCAGAGGGTGCGGCCCAAGGTAGGTGTGGAATAAATACAGTTATTTTAAAATCGTATTGCAAGTAGAGCCAACAGGATTTGCAGTTAGAGAGGAAGTCGGGAAACAGCTCCGTACCCTGATGCGAAGCTACGGCGGGGACCGCATTAGGGGTTTCAGGACGAAGGGACGAGAGAGAAAAAAACTTGTCCCCCGCGTCTGGGCGAGCCTCGTGCGCAGGAGCGGAGCCTTGTATCAGACCAAGGCAGACAATTGTCACCTGTAGGAATGGATTGGGAGGCGGGAGGACGAGTGATGGCGGTAGGGCAAGCGGGATTGTGTGAATTTGAGGCAGTTCTGTAGGACCAGGCCACCTCCCTTTGTGAAACGGAAGCAGTTATTATTTGAGGATGAGGAGGGGGAGGGGCAGCGGGAGGGAGAGAGAATCGTAAGGAGGCCCCACGCCCAGTGTGGAGCCCTGAGCTGAGCCAAAATCAAAAGTCAGATGCTTAACCGGCTGAGCCGGCCAGCTGCCCAATGCTTAGTGTCTTGAGGGAGGAAAACTGGAGTCAAATAGTATTTTAGGTGAACAGAAGAGTCAACAGATTAAAGAAATGCAATTTTAGGGGATTCCTGGGTGGCGCATCGGTTTGGCGCCTGCCTTTGGCCCAGGGCCCGATCCTGGAGACCCGGGATCGAGTCCCACGTCGGGCTCCCAGTGCATGGAGCCTGCTTCTCCCTCTGCCTATGTCTCTGCCTCTCTCTCTCTCTCTCTGTGTGTGACTATCATAAATAAAAATAAAAAAAAAAAAGAAATGCAATTTTATTACCAGGCAGCATTGCACGTCCACTTGATTTTTCCAGTGATAAATTCAAAGTTAAGCCAATAGAAGTGGCTGTTAGTATTCTCTAGACCTCGAAAAAGTATGAAGCATATAAAGACACGTGTTTAAGCAGGACTGAGAGTACAGACAACTGTGGCTATTAGGAGAAGCCGAAAAGGGAAGGGGGTGCCTGGAAGGAAGCGCCGCCCCCCTACCCTGGTTTCAAGCTGGCTTCGGAAGATCAAGAAGGGCTGGCGGGAAAGCGGAAAATCCAGCGCTAATGTGACATCATCAGGTGTCAGTCCCACTGGATCTGAAGGGATGATGAGGTTTGGCCGTCGATGGAGCAGGCTGTGAAGGCCGGGGGCGTGGTGGGAGAGCCAGGGGCGCGGCGGCTGCTGGGGGGGCCCACGAGCCGGAGGGAAGGTCTCATTCTCCGTGTGAGCCTCTGTCCCCCAGGCACAGGGTAGCAGAAGCGCAAGGCGGAGCAAGCACAGTGGAGGGCTGCCTTGGAGAGCCGCCCCGAGCACGACAGGCCTGGCGTGAGCAACAAGTAAACGGGCGTCGTTCTAGCATGAAGCTTAGGCATCGTTTGTTTCCACGCCTGACCGACCCGGGCGACAGGTGTGTTCCCGTCTGCGGTTATCGTCCATGACAACATGACCAGCCTGTCGTGCGCATGAAAAGCTGATGGAAGAAGCTGAAAGCCAGTGTTACCGGGATAACACAATGCAAGGAGCTGAAAGGGCTAATAGAGTACAAAGATTATTGATCTGTTTATTCAAATCACCAATAATTAAGAACAGTGAAAGTTTAAGGAGTTAATAGAATCCAGGGATCATGGGGAGCAAAGGAGGTAGATGGTCTGGTAGGTGACTGCAGGGATGGGGGTTGGGAGACTACGGTGTAAGGACATGAGATGCCAGGTATGATTTTAGGAACAGAGAAGTTGAGTCAGTTCGACTCCAGGCCCGGAGTTTTGGGGACCGTGGCAGAAAGCAGCGCAACCATCTTTGAAAGAATGCAGGAAAATCAGTGTCCGCATCTCAGTGACAGACTGGGGGAAAGCACCCTTGCAGAGAAGATACTGAATGATAAAAGGGTTTTTGCTGACGAGGGACTGAGTTCCAGAGGATACAGCACACGGTTCCCAGGAGACAGGACTAATGGAGCAGATGGGCCTAATTATATGGCGGTTGTGGTATGGAGACCATGAGCTATTTCGGAATGTAGAGTCTCATTTGGTAATTGGTAGAGACAGAGATAAAAGGCATAAGTGATGTTCAGTGCTGATGAATCTAAGGCATAAAATGCTGGTGAGGATTTGACTATGAAGGGCTTGAAGGGGGGATTACATGTCTAGGAATCATTTTAATTGCTGCAAACAGAAGGGAGGGACAGTCGTACTCTAAGCGTGTGGGATCCCCTCTTGATGTCTGCTGACTGACGGCCAGTGAGGAAGAACAGTCCTAAACCTGCAGCTCTCACTGGACTCTGTTGACATCTGAGAAGCTAAATCTGCTTCTAGAATGTTGAGGCTGCTCTGTGTTTTGATGGAGTAGGGAACTGCCGTAATATTTAGCAGTAGGTGTAATGCCCTTCATTTCAGAGACAGGAGAATGTTCACACCTTGAGAAAATTATACAGCTAAACAGAGAACTCAGGGTTTGGTTCAAAATATAATTTCTCTTTATAACACTTCACTGTCTCCTGAACCCATGACAAAATCAGCGTTAGCGTGACTTCTAGACGTATGCTTATTTCTTGTTTAAATACTTCAGGGTATGGATATTTATGTCACAGCCACGATAGAAACTATCAATATGACAAATATCTGTGTACAAACAGGATGTCCTTTTGTGGCCATATGCTACAAGGCACAGCCAAGGAGATGATTTACATAAGATGTCCTACCTAAACTTGTGGGTGGACATTAAAGGTTTGCATAATAAAGAAATTGAAAATGCCAGTAATGGTTTTCAGTGAACGTTAGAATATTCAGCCGTGGGCCAGATTTCCCCTGGGCGTTATTACCCCATAGATCAACAGCTGGAGATGGATTCGGAGCAGGCACAAGGCAGCAGGTCAGCGTCCCTCCAAGCACTGAAGTGAACTCTAAAGGAAAAGCAAAGCAGTAAATTGTGACCTTCCCTCCTGGGGAAGGTTTTCAGTATTTATGCAACTCCAGGCTCCGAATCTGCATCATGTCCATGTAAGGAACAGCCCTGTGCTTGTGAAACCATGTGGTGAACTGGTATCTAGGAGCCCCATGAAATACTTTTCCAATTAACACTGTCCCCATTCTTCCCAGTTAAAGTTTTATCTAAGCTGATAAACAAAGAGATATTTGTTGGAGTTTATTATTGAGACAAATCACAGGAACGGAATTTTTTTTTTTTTAAAGATAATGTCCAGATGCTATAGAGACTCATGAAAATACCAGTTAAAACTATTGTTCCCCCCACCCCCCATCACCAAGACAGTCTTACCAACACCAGCATTGCCCCCCGGGGTTCACTACCACTTTAGTAGGTCAACTTAGGTTTACCGGAAATATATTAACTGCATCATTCGATTAAAATGAAAATCCATAGCAAGATAATTGATTTAAAAACAAAAAGTGTCTTACACTTCCCGTATGTGTATATTTCTTTTCCTTGAAACCACTGAAGGGGGATTAATCTTCGAAACCTGCAAACTATTTTTAGGTTCTGAATTTTCAGTTTTTACAATCAATTAACAAATTGGAGAAGAAAGGAGATGAGATAGTTCCTTATTAGCATGTGTTAGCACATGTGTCATGTAATGCTGACGACACATATTCAGAGGTCATTTGAAATCTAAGTGCCCACGTATGGTCATGAAAATGATCTCTGGACACCTATGTGTCATGTACCTGGAGACAACGAACATGGCAACAGCACCTGACAGGGGTTTCGGCAGCCACCCCCTCTCATGGCCTTAGGTAATAGGTTCTAATACCCATCCATGAAGCCCTTTGTAGACATAGGGGCTTACAAAAGAATGAAAAGAGTGAAATGCATGGGAATAAGAATGCTAGTGAGATAAAGAACATATTTTGCATCCTGCACTCCATCCTCATATTTTCATCATGCCATCTGTTTTTCTATTTCATGATAGCCACGCACTGCCTCATTTGAGGAGGAAAGGCTGTGATCTATTCTTTTTCTTTGGTAAGGATGAGCGTTAGACAGCGGTTCATGGACCAACTGCTTCAGAATAAGCAGGAAAATTTGTTAATTTAGGGTGACCACGTAATGCATTTCTAAACCAGAGCCCTTCTGAGAGAGGAACAGAAGGTTTCGATACCAGGAAAGCAGGCCTGAGCCAGGAATCCCTTATTGTTAACTTAGTAAAAATGTAGATCCCTGGTTCCCAGTCCAGGTTTACTGAATCAAGACAATGGTTTGTTTAAATGTGTGGAAAGAATTTAATGATTTTTCAGGGCACTTTTGGAGAGGGGGGAAAGTCTGAAGAAATGAAGAAATTTTTGGAATGGAATTTCAAAATTATAGCAAGAATCCAGGGGACATAAGGAGACCCCAGATGTGGGAATGCCTAGCAATGTTTTGTGCACTAATGTCAAATATCACAGCACACGTTATCACCAGCACTAATTGTAGTGTATGGTCCGCTTTACTGTATCCGAACATCAGCTAAACATGCTTATTCCAACAATGGTTCTTTGCAATTTAGTGACACATTTTAGAGAAGTGGTATTTCGAGATACAGAAGGAATGGGCTTGGGTCCAAAATGAGGAATAGTAGTGGCACAGAAAAAAAAAAAAAAAAAAAAAAAAAAAAAAAAACCCAAAACAGTTTTATGAGAAAAGATGCAGAGTAGAAAGTAAGAGTGTAAAGGAAACAGACGGGGGAACGCGGGGTGCTCCAGAGACACAGGAGCCGCCTCAGCGCCCCCTGAACGTCGTGCCTGGGGACGGGGACCCACCTGCGGCCAGAGGGGGGGGAGCAGCCGAGGGCGGGACGCGGGCGCCCGGGCCCTGCAGGGCCGCGGTGGGGGGAAGGGCCCGGCGCTCCGACCCCCCACCCCCACCCCGCGGCGGGCAGAACCGGGGGCGGCCAAATTACTCCGACGCGGATAAGGGGCGAGGAAGCAGGAAGGCCGTCGTTCGGCCGTTTAGATGCACATTCCCATCATCTATTAGGCTGCAGGCCTCCCTCCTCGAGTCTCCGTGCCTCGGTGTCCCTATCAGTGTCTCGACTGTGCTCTCCTGGGCTCCGGGGACAGCCCTGCCCGAGGCTCCGCTCGTCACCTAGTCCTGCCATCACCGCTCTCGGGTCGCTGACGGGAGGTCACGGCCGCCGCCGCCGTCGTCCGCCCGCAGCGGGAGGTGGGAGCGAAGCGCGTCAAGCACGTGCAGCCCCGCTGCGCCCCGAGCCGCCCCCACAGCCCGCACCTCGGCCTGGCGGCCCCTGTGCCCCGCGGCCCAACCGCGGCCCAACCTCTCCTCTGGAAGCGGGCGGACACCTGCGGGCGGCGGGACGCGGACGCCAGGGCCGCGGGTTCCGTGGGACGTGCCCTGAGAACGCGGCGGGGCGGGGGCGGGGGGCGGGCACCTGCGGTCACAGGGATGCGGGACGTGCAGGGCCGCGGGTTCCATGGGTCGCGGCCCTGCGAGCGCGCGGCGGAGGGCAAGCGACCCCAGGGCCCCCACCCCCCACCCCCCACCCCCCACCCCCCCGTCGCTGTGTCTGTGTCTGCTTCCCTCCCCCACGAGCACCTGCCTCCCACGGCGGGGGTGCGGGGCACCTGCGGGGCTCGGGGCCCCTGGCGGCCCAGCGCTGCTGTCCCCCGGGAGCCTGTTCTAACACCCAGCCCCGCGCTGCCTTAGACCGCTGCTTGCCATGTGCGGCGGGAAACAACAAACAGCGGGGGTGGGGGCGGGGCGGGGCGGGGGGCGGGGTGGCAAATAATAGTATTTCCAAAGTGACTCATTGGGTCACTTTTTCGACCACAAAAAACAGGCTGGCGTGGAAACCCTTGTACCCGTGGTCCAAGTATAATTGACTCATGACAACAGCCACGGGTGGCGAATGTTGCTGCCAGGGGGGCCCACGATGATTACTTTTGCACCGTGAATGGCTGAGGTTGTGTTTACGTGCCTGGAACACAGAGAGACCTTCCCTCTTCTTCAACCACAGCGGGAAACGAGGTATGCATGAGACACAAATCTGTGACTTCAAACTCTCTTTTGAAATAATTAATTCCGATTTTATTGACCCCAGATATTATCCAATTTTCTCTCCACAACTCCAACTTGGGCTTTCCTTTAGAATTTTCAATGAGCCTGCATTATTGAAATGTGGCTGGACGGTTCTTATCTTACCGGGTGAGGCAGAGAGAGGCGTTAGTATAACAGATGAGCAGGGCATGCCTTGTAAAAGCAAATTGCTGACCTTTCATGTATACTCCGCACCCCCTGTGCTCCGGCTCCCTGGATATTAAAAAACAGTGAATCAAACAGGGCTGTGCGTTGCAGGAGAAGAGATCAATGGTTTCGCAGCAGGTTCCCATAGACAGCAGAGAAACTCACTCAATGAATTTTTATTCGAAGCTCTTAAACATCAATAAGAGTTATATCCAAAGGGGAAAATCTATCAACCAACAAAAACTTTAATGATACTGACATCTAGGAGTCTCCTTTACACCATGCATAGAATTAGGATTATGTCATGATACCATCACAAGGAAAATGTAAACGTTTAAGAATTTATTGTCAAAATAAACTAGGCTAATATCCTTCTTAGGTGTTGCATGGAGCACCTCACCACCACCACCATCACCACCACCACCACCACCACCAGCACCACCACCACCACCACCACCAGCACCACCACCACAATCACCCTCCACACTAGGAAAGAAGCTTTCTAAAATCAATGATAAGTTTTCAAACATTTTTCAGGTAACAGCAGATATGCTGTATGTTGTAATTTTTAAAAGGAATTTAAAAATCTTTTTGAATTCAGCCTTCTGGATGGGTCATTTTCGTTGAATATATTGAAAATACTCATTTCATGATACCACATTCTTCTGAGGACAGACAGTCATAACATAAATTCTCTCATTCTTCATTGTAAAAATGAAAACTTCTATAAGGCTATTGGGCCTCGGGCCTTGAATATTAAATATTTTACTTTCATATTTCAGATGTTAATGATTGCTTTCACTGAATGAGTATAATGTTTTTAGTAACAGCTTGAAATTATGTGATTGTTTCAAAGGCTATTACATCATATCACAATTTTTATACCTCTGTAAAATCTTTTAATAGTCAATTCAACCACCATTATGATGAAACATACTGTATTTGCAACATTAAATCAACCTCTAAAAGACTTAGGGGGTCATTTTCCCCTCTTGAACGCTCCTACGTAGTATTTATTACTATTACCAGAGCATATGAGAGAAGGTCTCAGTCCCTCAGGGTTTAATTCCGTAAGAGGAAAAGGGAACACTTGACTATGTTACATGATCACTGAGTTATATTTCTTGAGTAGGTTTAGAAAGTAAACTAGAAAGGAACAGCAGGCCAATCTGGGAAAATCTGGCCAGCGTGTGTCCGGGAACACACAGGAACACCTCAAACTCTACACTGGTAACAGTTTGACAAAGCGTTGGACCGGGAAGTGGAGAACCACCTTCTAAAACGAACTTTGACAGGAGGAGGTGTGTGACCTTGGAAAAGTTACCCAACTTCTCTGGACCTTCTCCCCCCTACCTAAAAAGTTTTGGGTGTTGGATGATATGACAAGTATTTTATTATAGGATGTATCCCGAGAAACAGACCCGAAAAGACAGTTTCCATTTAAAAATGTCTTCTTTCCCTGTCTCTCCATTTTCTGTGTTAAGACAATGTTGTGACTCAATAATCAACATGCTTCCTACTCCACGACATTGCTCCTCCTCCCCCATTTTTACTAAAAAGGCTCCTTACACCCCTGGAGAGTTCATCAGTTGACTATAGTCACAGGGGAAATTTTGATGACAGCCAGAGAAATCTGATAAACTGGGTCAAAGTATAACATTTGAAAGATGACCTGCAGAGCAGGTTTTTTTTTTTTTTTAATTTACACATTTACATGCCTAGGCCCTATGTACACATATGTGCATTTTGCATCACAGAAGAAATAGCAGCATCCTGTGTTTTTAGAGCAGGGGAAAGCAGGCAGTTAGATGTCCAGGGTCTTTTGTCTTTTGTCACATCCCCTAATGCCTACAGAACCCTGCATAAATTTTTGGCAACAAGTGGAGACTTCTGTTGGACTTGGCCCTCTGGTACCTGAGAGCAAAAGTTTCCACATGGACAGAGGAACAGTAAAGGATCGACAGCTACATTGGTTGCCAAGAGCTGGGAACACAGCCCCAGTCAGTGTCCCATGGCTCATGAATGAACTAGAAGGATGCTGGGGGTTTCCTCACCATACCCTGTGGATGGACACAAGATCCCCCCACCCCACCCCAGGAAGGAAGTTAATGAACTTTCTGTGGGTGAAGTCTTGCCGTGGGGTCTAGGTAGTTCACAAAAATATGCTTTAGACTGGCTGCTGGATGAGAACAGACATGCCAGCAGGTGCCCGCTGGAGGGGTTGGCCTTCCGGGGTAGAATGAATCTGTGCGACCCGAGGATACTGATGACACAGATGCTGACCAGACCCTCTCCGTCTACTCCTTCCATGACAGGACTGTACTGGAGGCGTCCCCGGGACTGAGAGACCGCCTCGGGGAGAAAAGAGTGGGGGGGAACATCTCTGTGTCCTGCATGTCATTTGCCTGATCTCATGTCTGCTACATAGTAGGCTTTCAATAAATATTCGTCACGATTGGCCAGTAATATTATTACTAATATCACTTAGAAGCTAAATGTTGAATGTTTGTACAACTATTTACATATTTTAGTTGATTTTATTTTATTAAAAACAAAGCTTTGTTGGAGGAAAATTTTACATTTACCTATAAATAACAGATTTTACTAGTCTTGCAGTTGATACTGGCTACAAAGAATCAAATATAAAATATAGCCTGCTCCTATGGATTACCTACCTGAAAACACTAAAAGAACTTGTTGAGCCTAAAATGCTAAAGTGCACAGCCGTATTGGTGAAAATGGCACCATAAAGTTAATTTCGTGAATGAAGTCATCTATTATTTGGGGGGGAAAAAAAAACCCAAACTCTTAGATTGTAATGATCACCAGGTAAAAACAGAATGAATGTTGAAATAAAGTGGTTAGAGTTCAGAATTCCTTTCCTTCGACGGCTCTTTCTGGGTATTGCTACGTGAAATCGCTGATGACAAAATGAAGATACGAGCCAGAAGATGGATTGGGGAAGGGGCGGCCTCGTGCCCTTCCCGACCCGACCCGCAGCCGCAGCGGCCCTGCCGAGCCCCGCTCCCGCCTCCAGGTAATCAGGATTTCTTGTTACTGCAGTGACGTGGCGGTTGCCCCTTCCTGCTCAAATGGCCCCATTAAGTCCACCATTGCCCCCTCGGTGGGCCGTGGGGGTTCACCTCTTCCGGCCAAGCACGCTACCTGCTTTGAAGGCACGTTCAATGATCTCGGGCTACTGCTCTGGGGAGAAAAAGAAATATATAGACAGTAGCTTTTCCAAACACTGGATATTGAGCTTCAAGGCTTCAAATGATTTTCAGTCTTTTCGTTCTCTGAATAGACACAGATACTCATTTTTTTCTTTCTTAACACTCTTCATTGATACCCTTGGCTGTTCTTTTTTACCTTCAGATAAAATGATTTGTTCTGAAAGCCACAGAGATAAGAGTTCTTTGTTTACTCACAACCCAGGTGCACAGACAAGCATCCTTCCAGAAGGCTCCCCTGTCTCAGGAAACAAATTTTATAAAAGCAACTCCTTCAACCTTGTCATCACTTCAACCTATTGTGAAGCCAGTGGCCGATTTTACTACCTGAACAATTTTTTGGACTTGGAAATTCACTGTTGTGCAACTTGCTCTTTTTGATTTTATTTTGTCTTCATGTCAAAAAGCTTTATATTTTAGCTTTATGACAGAAATCCTTAATATTTTGTGATTACATTTAGGCATAACCTGCTAGAAGAAGTGGCTTAGCAGAATGGACTTCCTGTGAGGTTGAACTCAAACTGACCTGAGCTCCAGCCCCGCCTCTAACACTTCATAGCTCTGTGCTTCTTGGCAAGATATTTAAACCCTGTGCCCCTTAGTTCATTCATCTTAACAAAGAAGATATTAATAACTTAACCTTGAAAATGTTTGTAAGAAGCAAAGGCATTATTTTATTTTGAGATACCCAGAATAGCTTCTTATATGTAAACAAGGCCCAACGTATATTGATTCTACTTCTTATTAATGCAAATTCTACAGCATTTTCACTTATAGGGAAGCCCTGCTCATTAGGAAAAAAAAAAAAAATAAGGTATGCTCGTAAAATGAACATCTAGGGCATCCTCGAATTACAGAAAAGATGCACAACGATTTGGTCTTATGCATTAACGTGAAGTATCCTGTAGATTGTAGGGACCTCTCAGGACCCATCAGCTGCTGTTCTTCCCTTGTCGGAGACTCGCCCATAGTATCACTGTCTTCTCTCCGGTCTCTCCCTGGGGGACCTGCCTTCCGCCCCAGCCCCCCAAACAAGCCAGAGCCCACGTTGCTATTTTCTGCCAGATGTCTTCCTCAATCCGTTAACCCGCCATCGTCACCCAGTGAGAGCTGGGATCGAGTTGGACACACACCCAGTGCTCAGGGCCTTACAATGAGCTCTCCTCTCACAGAGGCCATCGCTGGTACCTCGGTAAGAAGGCAGCTTCCTCGAAGCTTCTCCCGGTCCCTCCGATGACTGGGTGGGGGCCCCTCTGCCAGGGGCCCTGCTGCTTCGCCAACACGGTAGGCCCCCCGGGTGCCCTGCAAGACCCTGAGGCCCTTTGCCTGCACACATTCTTTTCTACCTTCCACCTCTAGTCGCACCAACCCCAGAGCAAAGAGCGGATTATTTCAAGGGTATCATACGTTTCTAATTCTTGTTGGGTTCGTAGTTTTCAGGAGGCGCTGCTTCACCTTCTCAGGTAGAGCGTAGGGCCAAAGGGACCATTCAGAGACACTGTGTCTTTAGGGAATATTCTTAAAAGAGTGAACAAGTTTTGACCTCACCATAGTACAAACAAGAACTCCGTTCTAGTCCTCTCTGGCTGGACCCCTCTGATTCTTTGGAGCCCCCCTCTTGGAGTTCTGTCTCTGATGGAAGCCATTCTAACTTGGCAGTGACTACCGTCTCAGGAGTAGAAGTCTCTCTCTCTAAAGTTATATGGAAAACCACCTGAGGACAGAGATTTCTGGAGGGAGAGTTTCCTTGCTTTTCTTCACATGCGAATCAAAAAGCATTAAAGACTCCCCCACAGCAGTAAACTGAGCTGCCCTAAGCATTCATGTTTGCGCTGCAAGCTCCCGGATGTACTGTTGAGTCAGGAACAACAGCCCACAATGTGGCCCCCCAAAGTACTCAATACCTGGCATATTTTTCCTGTGATTCTCATTGATGCTTTCTTATTGACCTTTCTTTTTTTCTCCAATTTAGAATCAGTTAATCTGTTACTCTGGGGAGGTATGAATTTCCATATTCTGGTTGATTTATACGGATTTCCTGTAAACTGAAGACTGCAGGGTGAAATCAATCATCATGATGCCTACAGCAGTGGTTCAGCATAGGATGTGCGAAACACCTGACGTGTTCCATTCTTATTAGGAGTGGAAATGAGAGCGTGTGCTTTTTTCATGATGCCTCCTGTGCTGGGGAGATTATTTGGAGCACTTCGCACTGATAAGAGAAGAATAGATACGTGACATTTGGTCCCCTTAGCTGGTGTTTTTTGATGGTGATAAAGGAATATCTAGAGGTTTTATCTAACCCTTTTCAGAACTCTTGAGCTCACAAGACATCTGTGGGTAGGTATGTGATTTAGTATTCCAGAATCTAAGAGATTGCTGTCTCAATTCAGTTTAGATAACATGATAGCATTCACGAGAAAATATACTAGTTCTGAAATTTTGAGTTACATCCACATGTGGTGGAAAGAATGTTTAATTTCATTTGTTTTATGTGATTGTTTTTCTAGTAAGTCTTTTGAATGTGGGGAAATCCTGTGTATGTATTCAGTTATCAAAAATAAGGTAAAGCCGTATTGCCAAGATAAGACTCGGTTTAGAAAGCGTAAAGCATCACTCTGACAGCAGCACCTGATTTTGAAGGTTTACAAACAGCTTGCTAGAGGACAAAGAGAGGAAAGAGAAAGAAAATCCTAGGAAAGTCAACAGCAGAGGTTTCTTCTACGGAACTTTCAGTTTTTTTAGTGTCCAGATTTCCATTTGTCATGAAAACTTAAAATTGAACTTCTTCAATGTGCACATTTTAATTTAATCCGAGGGAATGTAATTTATTATTTGGCACAGATTTATTATTGTAAAAAGCTCCCACTGATGTCATGGTGAATTTTGTGCATGAAATGAAGGCAAATAAATGATTCATTTTTCATGAATATTAACAATCAGTGTTACATTCTCCTCACATAGCGGTATAAGGTTCTTTACCAAAATAGTCAGCTGCTCTTAGCTTATATTTCTTTCGCTAAATCTAGAGAAAAGTTCTGTGAGATGTAATGGCATCATCACAAAAAAGTAGTACAAGATAGAAAGTTGCCCAGTTATTTTAATTGCAAGTTATGAATTCTAGTGGCCAAGTGACGGTAAAATGGCCATGATAACTATGTGGATAGGGTTACCTTGTAACCTATGATGTATTTTAACGGATAGATTGCTTTCTAGCCTCTATTGCTGGGATGGCATGAAAACTCTTGTTTCTACAAATAGCTGTATCATAGGCACAGGGCTGATTCTTTACGTATCAACTCTTCTCTCATCCAACAAGTATTTATTGAACAGTTGCTATGTGCCAGAAACTGTGCTGGGTATTTGACGTAGAGCAATAAATAAGATTGGCAATGTCACCAATATGTCATGGAGCTTATATTCCAGTGGAAAACACTAGTAATAAACCAACATAAATGGGATAATTATAAATTATAAGTATTAAGAATGCTATACATTCCAAATGAGTGATTGACTTGTTATTTCTGTTACTGTCATTGAAATCTAGTTTTCTAAAGCCCAATATGATGTAATATATATAATATAATATGGACTTTCAAAAATCAGTAATAAATGTTCTTGATTATGTTTCATTTAACTAATATAAACCCATTTTGGTCTGCTTTGTTTTTCTCTGTGGCTTCCTCGGGTCACCATTCTGATAAGAAATGCTGATGAATTTAGCTCCACTGAGCTATCCAACTTGTGAAACATATGTTTGTTTTTGCTTCCTAGGCCCATCCTAACAAGTGACCACAAACTAGGTGGCTTAAAACATGTATTCTGTTACATTTCTAGAAGTCCAGAACCAGAGAGAATTAGTTCCATGCCTCTCTTCTAGCTCCTGGCAACTGTGGACAATCCTTGGTGTTCCCCGGCTTGTGGATACATGACTCCAATTCAATCTCCACCTCCAGATAGCATCACTTGCCCTTCCTTCTGTGTCTCTGTATCTCAAACCTCTCTTTGTTCACTCTTTTAGAAACAACATTCATTGGGCTTATGCATCTTAATTCGATCCTTCTTTAATTACATATGCAAAGGTTAGATTCGGTCAAATTCTGAGGTTCCAAGTGAACATATTTTTGGGAGGACACTGTTTTATCCACTGTGCTTGTAAATCAGAGTTTTATTCATTCTTGAGCATGTAAACAAGTATCATTAGGTCAATAAATTACTTCTCCCTTCCTCATCTTAAAATCTAAACTAGTAGCCATGGGATCATGAGCAAGTTACTTATCCTCTCTGTGTCACATGTTCCTCTGTCATGGACAGATCCAGCAGGCAAAAAATCAGTAAGGACATAATAGAACTCAAAAACACCATGAATCAACTGGACCTGCTTGACGTTTATAGAATACTTCATCCAATAACAGCAGAATATACATTCTTCTCAAGGTCATGTAGAACATTTATCAAGATAGACTGCATCCTGGGCCATACAACACATCTGAACAAATATAAGGAACAGAAATCTTACAAACTGTGTTCTCAGGCCATAATAAAACTAGAAATCAATAATAGAATGATAGTTGGAAAAATTCCAAAATACTTCTAGAGTAAAAAAACATACTTCAACATAACATGGGATCAAAAAAGTTTCATAACAAATTTAAAAATATTTTGATTAAGTTAAAATGAAAATACAACTTAAAATCTGTAGGATTGGTGATTAGAAGGAAACGTATAACATTGAGTGCATTATAACAGTAAGGTGAATATTTTCATTATGATCCTCAGGTTATAAATAGCTGCTGTCCTAGGCACAGGGTCTTACACAAACTTACTTAGATATTTTCATGAAACAAACGTACCAAATTTTAAGAAATCAGTCAGGAAGAATTGTAT
This sequence comes from Canis lupus familiaris, assembly GCF_011100685.1. NCBI lineage: Eukaryota > Metazoa > Chordata > Mammalia > Carnivora > Canidae > Canis > Canis lupus. Next base: position 823,657 of record NC_049254.1, read on the forward strand.
CTATAAGAGCAATCATTTCAGATCATCACAATTCGTTAACGGCTACAGTGATCAAATTTTTAAGTCTTGAAACGCTTGTCGATATATATATGCCAGTACTAACAGAACTATTGCCCTTATGCTTAATATGCTGATAACAGACATGAAAAGCTCACTTCTAAAACAACCAAAATATCAAATGCCAACAGAGGAAAAGAGAGAGACAGAGACAGATTATGCGAGAAGAGAAAATAAAAGTTAGTGAGAACATAGTCTGCAATGAAATAGGCATAGAGGTCAGACCGACTTCTGAAGAGATAAATAAATTTTGACAAACTCCACTAAGTTAGTTTACTCATGTCCAGACAAGAGAGTTAAATAAGGGTCCAACCAGGACTCGGTTGACTTGCTTTGTTCTCATTTTTTGTTCAGGTCACCCACAGCATTCCTATTAAACTCTGGTGCATCTGTTTGAAATTCAGTTATGATATTTTTGAAGAAAGCAATGAAAACTGATCCTTTTTCACTTTGGAAATAGATTGAGAGGGGAGGAAGGCTGACAAACAGACCAACACGGTTATTGAGTAGATTCACATCTCTAATTTAGTCACAGTTGGGCAATATGAATAAAAATGTCTGTATACACAACACGAAAGCTATGAATTCAAATATATTCCATTAAGTAAAGCAGAAAAAAAAACATACAAAATAAACTAGGATCAGGATGTTAAGTGTTCATTATGAGGAAATAAAAAGCAAAAATAGTACAGGACTTGAAAACTATGCAGAGTAGCAATTATTTGTAGATCAGCTTTGTAAACATTGTCCGGTACATGTTTCAATAAAATGTACCCATGTCTCTGACATTTGCCCCCAAGGGCACATATGCGTCATGGTCTGCGGCCGGAAAGGAGAGAAAGGATTCTGAGATGGAGCTGAGGAAGGGGCTCTATCAGGCTGGGGCCCAGCTCGTAGGGGGAGCTGCCCCGCACAGCCCGAGCCATCCCAGCTGCGGCCTGCCCTGGCCTCCACCCCGGCCTCCACCCCGACCTGGGTGGAGGCAGCTGGGGATGGGGCAGCAGGGGACGACCCGGGGTCTGGTCCTCCCAGCACCAGGAGCTGCTGCTTCTACCAAGTAGGGGAGCAGGAAGCCCAGGCTCTGGTGACCCCTCTCCCTGGAGAAAGACGGAGAGGGCTGGGGAGCAGCAGCACAGCGGGGCTGCTCCCTGTAGAACTGGGCCTACGAACCCACCTGTGCTCCCCTCCTCTACCTGCCGCTCCCTATTCCATCAGGTGGCGTTTGTGCTCGTGTCAGGGGGCCTGGGGCACCCAGAGCCCAACGCCTGAGAGGCTGGAGCCCGTGTTGCTCATACCTTATCCAGCAGGGCTGCAGCCCTTGTCCATGCACGATGAGACCTGACCAAGGCAGTACCAGGAAAGCCCAAGCATAACACCAGGATATTAAATATACTCCTTCTTGCCCCCGCTGCATCACAACAGACCCACTAGAGACGCCTGATGACTGGATTCAATTACCTCTGCCAAAATAATGACTGTGTTTCTTGCCTCCTTTCTTCCCCTGACCCAACCCCTTGATCACATGCTCTTCTATTACCATCCTATGCACTCATGCCCAGTAGGCCCTATAGTTCCTCTGGGGCATTGTTCATTTTCTTCCTTATCTGACCCCCGCCTGCCACCAGCTGAGTTATTTCCTGACTTAACCCCGGCGGCCAGGAGGGGAACTGGGAGCAGATCTTGTTAACCTGTATGAAGGAAGACTCTCCACTATTTTGAAACAAGACGGAGACTGAAATCCCTAAATAGGGAGTGAGTCATTTCTTCAGCTTTGAGTGTTCATGGGAATTTGGGGACTCAACGTTTCCAGGTCAAATTAATCCACATATCCCATCCCATGTGTCAGAACGGACTCCTTTCCTAATCAGGGCCTAGGATTTAGCACATAACAGAATGATTAGATTGAGAGTTAAACTAACGTTGGAGCTCTGTTACTCCTGTGAATGAGTGCTGGAGCTAGCTAGCCTGCAGCTTTGTCTGATAAAAGCTACAAGAAGTGAAAGCCTTTTTATATGCTAAAAAAAAAAATCCCCTACCTTTCACATTTGGCTTTCAAATGTCAATTAATTAAACCTTTCCATCACTCTTCCTAAGGCAATAACGTTTAACACTCCACCCAATTACGGGTCCTTTATAGCTACCTTTTGCTCTCTATTTCTCACACACCTAATATATGGAACCAACTAGTGTAATCCCTTTTTCCCAGTTCATCACCCCAGGTAAAAGTTGTAACAATTGTCATGTTACTTTGTACCAGGGGCTGTCTCTTCTCCACCTACTACCATCTGCTATATACATCTCATCATCTGTTGCATGGGAAAAATCCTGAGATGGAGATTAGAGTAAGAGTTTTATTAGGGAGAATCCAAGGGGTTCAACTCCTTTGGAAATAAATGAAGCAGACTCAGCAGAGGGAGAAGAGATATGATGCAGTCTCAGTGGAGGTGGCTTAACGGAGGAGTGACCATTTGGGGTCACTGCCAGACCAGAAGCAGGCAATTCAGTTTCAAAAGCTCATCTCCAGTCTGTTTTCTCAGATGATTATTGGCCTCACTTATCTCTGGTTGGGCTCCACAGGAGTCAGACTCTGAGATGGAAATTCCCATGCAGGAGTGCTCTTGAGATGAATTCCAATGGAATTGGAAGTGAAGGAAGCAGAGTTGGTGAGAGGAAGAAGTTAAGATCTGACACAGTCTCAACAGAGACTTCAGTTGACCATATGTGGAAAACAAAGCTGGGATGACTTTTCAGAATTGTCCTAAGTTTAAGGAAAGAGGGCCAGGTCTTTATCAATCATTGATCAATAGGAGGCACCTTGCATAGGAGGTATAACTCTTGGCAACATGGCAGTCTTCAGTTATGGCAATCCCCAAAAGAGGCTGACAGCTGAGGTCTAAAGACAGGAGGTACAGAATGAACTATTCATTCTTATAAGAGAATCTGGATGGTGTTATCACAATGTCCAACGAACTGTGATGTGACATTGTTACTCAATTTTAAGGCAAGAAAACCTCAGAAAATCCTCAAAGATGTATAAAAAAAAAAGAGAGAGAGAGAGAGAGAGAGAGAGAGAAATTCATGCCAAATAGTCTCTTTCTGTTCATCTAAAGTCATTTAGTTTCTGGTTGTAGTTAGCCAAAGGGGACCTCAGGTGGAAGTTGAAAAAAGGAGCAAACAATAACTTGTTCCTGTTAATTCTCTTTGTTCCCTCCTGCAAATCACTGGTCTTTGTAAGGCAACCAAGTCTAATGGTTCTTTCACTTTCTCGGCTGAAACGACGTTCCTGCTGCACGGACATTGCAAGCAGAGCTGATGCCTGCCCCTCCACACTGCTAATTCTGCCCTATATTTGTTTTCTTTCTCTATTGCTCCCACTCCGGAAATTCATCTGCAGGTAATTTCTTCTCGCGTTATTCTATCTTGAGTGTACCCTTGCTTCTTATCGGGAGCCTGATTTACACAAACATCTTTCCTAGTGATATCAGTGGTCTGTAAATTCCCTTAGGGCTACATTTGTGCCTGTTTTGTCTTTGTGTCTCTAGGCATTCGAAGTGTTCTATGGGCATGCAGTAAGTGTATTAAATTAGCCAATCTTTTCAAACATATACATAGGATTTTTATTTATGGCAACACTCATATCATTTGAAGTTCTGATTACTTCCTATTTGTCAAATGTGGAAAGAAAATCTTAAATGTGCCCACATTTCCTGCGTATTTTAGTTGTAAATAAATACTGGATTCTTAGTCACGTAGGCCTTATTAGGGGATGCAGAGATCAATTGGATCATGAGAAGTTAGAGTCACTCAAGATAGTCCACTATTTGTATGACCTAGTAGAAGTTTGCTTGGTTTCTCGAGGCCTTGTTTCATCATCTACGCAATAACTGAAAGGGGTAAGATATCACTAAATTCTTTGGAGCTGTAGTCTTTTTTAGTTCTCTGATGTAAGTTGTAAAATAAGCATGTTACTTGGAATTTTTATTGTGTATGCTTTTTAACTTCCGAGTCATTGAATTTTTTGCAGATAATGTTCTAGGCTATTGATTATCATTTCCCACCTTTTAATGGATGGGAAGAAAACGAGAAATAGACAGTGTCATTGAGATTTTGGCAGAGACAACAACTTAAGGTTTATAAATACTGCATTTGTACTTTGGTGAAGTGGCCATTGCTCAAAGTTAATGGTTTTGGCAGCCCTGGATGGCCCAATGTTGATTGACTGACATGAAGGTCAACTGCTTAATTTATGAGCTGTCCTTCCAGAATAAAGACACTGATACTGACCTGCTGGCAAAACGGGGCTGCCATTGAGACTGTTGTTACAATAGTGATGACAGTTTTAAAAGAATCTATTCACCTTCTTTTGATCACTGCCTCTTGTGATCAATGACACTCAAGCCAGGTCAAGATTAGGAACAGACACTTCTGTGGCTGTAGAACAAATTAAGGCCAAGTCGCTACTGAGCATTATTAACTTCATCCAAGTTCAGGATAGCATTTTCTATTGGTTCTAAACTGCTCAAGCAAGAATCCAATCGCTCCATAAATTGAAAATTACTTAAAAATTCAAGCTTAAAGGATGATTTATTTTTTTTTCATATCACAAAGATATCACAAATCAAACCCTAACCCTACACTGTTTTTGGGTATTCTCATTGAACTGATGGTAATTTATGAAAATTGGTAACTAGAGATGAATAAAACTTGAATTCCTTGAATTTCTTAAGAATGCGAGCACAAATTTTAAATTATAGTTTTTCAGTCTAGGCACTAATGACATTTGGGCCCAACAATTTGTTGTTGCAGGTAGAAATTATTCTGTACACCCTAGAGTATTAAGCAGTATCCCTGACTCCTACCCATTGGATGCTAATAGCAACCTCCCTTAGTTTTGATGATGAACAATGTTATCAAATATCCCCTTAGGGACAAAATCACCATGGGTTAGAAACTACTGATTCAAATAACAAATATTTTAAAATTTATTTTGTTACCAAGCAGTGAGTATTGGAGTGCCAAAAAATCATTGAATGGCGTGCTCTCCTCCCAAGAACCTTACAATCTGCTCAAAAAAAGAAAAACCAGGGGCACCTGGGTGACTCACTTGGCTAAGTGTCTGCCTTTGACTCAGGTCATGATCCCGGGGTCCTGGGACTGAGCCCCACATCAGGCTTCTTGCTTGGTGGGGAGCTTGTTCCTCCTTCTCTCTCTCCCCCCACTCATGCTCTCTCGCACGCTCTCTCTCTACTATAAATATTTTTTTATAAAGACCAATAAATACTACCATTGAGGTATGTAGAAGGTATTTTTAAATTTCCTAGACTTTTAAAAATGTTTGTCAGTAAAAATTCAGTAATAATGTATGTGACAATGAATTTGCCATTAATTGATTAGCTACTCCTTGTAGTCTTGCCTGAAGGAAAACGGGGAACCTACAAATGTCAGGAAGAAGTGATGAAAATAGGACCGAGATTAAATAGGATTAGAATGGAAAAAAAAACGTGTCTCCGACTTCGATATCCTGATGCAGAATAACACAGAGTTAAATATGAAGAAGAAAATTGGTATTTCTGCCAGAATATCCATCACACTTATAAAAGTTCTATCAAGAAAATATTCCAGATCTTTGAAATCAGATGTCATACAAATTGTCACATGTATGTCCATATTGCCATGAAACAGCACTTGGCACTAAGATTCTATGGTCCCAACCTCTCATGGTGGCTCACTCACCAGAGATCACAGGGCAAGTTTGCGATCTTATCTTTCCTGGTGAATGTTCAAACTCCAAATGAAATGTGAAAATGCAGTGACATTTCCCTGAAACTCAAAGAAATTAGAAGGTGAACTCCAGCAAGGAAACATAACGCTATACCAAGGTTGCTGTCACATACCAAGTAGAGAGGAAGGGATTTGATATAAAAGTCATGCTTGAAAGGCAATAGACAAAAATGTAGTGGAACAAGACCAGGCTTAGCCAGCTCTTCAAAATAAGAATCCTAAGGGAACACACAATTCTCAGCTGTGAGAGTCAAATTGAATTAGTACTACTTATCTGGTGAGCAATGTTACTTAATTACACCATATGGGGACACGTCCAAGAAAACCACAAACATGCAATTTTACAGCAGAAATGAGTAAGGCTCATAGCAGGTCTCCATTGTGAGGAATCATCAGAGTAACTCGACAGCAGTCCTGAGTGTTGAATGGCACCGTGAGAAGTCCGGGGCAGTGGCAGGTATTTTTAGCTTAGAAATTCACATTAGCAGTAGCAACAAAATACTCAGATCAAATACTGAGCATAAATGTTTTCAGAGATGCAGAGAAATGTACTTTATACAATATTTAATTATTTATCTTGAATGCAAACTACCTCTAGGTGGTTTTGAAAAGCACTTTCAGGGCAATGCAATCTTATCTCTTGCTGAGCAACAAAAATTACTAAAGTCCCAAGCAAAGTTTTTCAATATATTAGTAAAATTTACAGCAAACTTCAGATGATTAAATGTGAACCCAGGCTGATATAGAGAATCACTTACTGTGCTAACCAAAATCAACGTAGGTCTTAGGATCAGCTAAGAGTTGAGAGAAGGATTGTTTGGGGGATTCTAGGTAAAAAATCATTTTGTCCTATTTTCTAGGGTGAAAGCAGAAAGCAACTACATAAGCTCCGGCTAGAAACACCACCTAGACTTATCCACTTGTCCAAACTATTTTACAAATGCAAGCAAATTTTTACCCAACACTATCCATCACCAACCAAGAGTGAAGAGGACACAACATGAATGACAAAATAAAAAGTGATCCAGGAGAGGTCTCTTATTTTTTACATCACTCTATTCCCAACACACGCAGTTTGCAATACTTGCAAAGCTCTATTCAAATATGAATTAGATAGAGTCTCTATGCTCACGTTGTTCACAGCTGAGTGGGGAAGGATAATGTGGAAACAATGAACTAAAATAGACTTAATTACAATACAAAAATAATAGTTCAAATAAACCTATTTGAAGAGGGAACAGGAACAAAAAGGAGAGGTTCTTTTTTTCTTAGCTACAAGCAAGCTTTAGAAAATGTTATGTATGTCCATATTCATAAAGTGAATTAAAATAGTCCTTATTTATTTGCTTCTTATTCTATGTTCTTACAAAATTTTGACATCACTCTGCAAGGGTAGAAGTGATTATGTGAGAGCCATTTTGGGAAGAGGTCAGTTTCTATTTTCCCTTTTAGTTATTTGGACCATGCCTGAGGTTTCCTTTCAAGTTGGTGGTATTCCAATCAGCATCTCAGAAATGTAAGACAGCCAGTTGTGTGTCTGCCTTCAGCTCAGGGCAGGATCACGGGGTCCTAGGATCAAGTCCCACATCAGGCTCCCTGCGTGGAGCCTGCTTCTCCCTCTGCCTGTGTCTCTGCCTCTCTCTGTGTCTCTCATGAATAAATAAAATCTTTAAAAATGTAAGACAAAATCTCAAATGTGTCCCAGATGTTTTCTCTTTTTCTTCTTGAGTCATTCTATTACAACTCTAAGTATTTTTTTTTATTTTTTTTAAATTTTTATTTATTTGTGATAGTCACAGAGAGAGAGAGAGAATGAGGCAGAGACACAGGCAGACGGAGAAGCAGGCTCCATGCACCGGGAGCCCGACGTGGGACTGGATCCCGGGTCTCCAGGATCGCGCCCTGGGCCAAAGGCAGGCGCCAAACCGCTGCGCCTCCCAGGGATCCCCAACTCTAAGTATTTTTAAAGTAGATTATACCAGAAAGCTTAAAACAATATTTTAACCATAATATTCCATTTTACCAATAAAAAATAAAGAAACATACATGCTATGTCTTTCTTCTGTGTGTCTCCAAGTATTCCAGTTGCATTTAAATGTTTATATACGTGTGGGAGTGAGTTGTGAGTAGACATGTGTTTAATGACATACAGGTTGCAGGTTTATGGCAATGGAAAATAATTTTTCTGTCTACGGTCTCCATTACACTTAATTTAAATCCAAAATGGCTACTCACATAATAGATGTATTTATATTCCAATTTATAACATGTTCGTGGTAATACGTTATTTTTATAAAGTTTGGCCTCTATGTATGAATTATATAGTTTTCAAAACAGATTCTTAGAAAAATTAAGCTCACCATTTAGTTGAACTAAATCAGTAGCTATTCAAATAATTTATCTGAATTTTTTAAAGAATGAAAGCGTTGATTATTCTTGAACTATTATTACATTATTTATTTATTTATTTATTTATTTATTTATTTATTTATTTATTACATCTTCTAGAAGGCACTTCAAAAAGTTCTGGATAAGAAATATACCTTAAGAACTTTACCAGTTGATAATTAAAATTTCAGAAAATTACTTCAGATTTTTTATACACACAGAGCTCAAAATAAATAGTTTTTTTTTAAAAAACCATTTAAACCAATCTAATGTGGTAAGATGGCCTTAGAGAATCAAATCAAGAAAAAAATATTAGGAGTTCATGGGAGCCTCAAGGGAAAATAAAAACGGAGAGGCATAATGGCAGATTTTAATACATAATTAAGGTATTGATTTATAAAATTGCATTGAAGTTCATGTCCCTCCCCTCTCCATGTGCGCACAGTGCATTCTGCATAATTATAAGTTATCCACAGCATGTTTAAAAGTACAATAAGAATGCTAAATTTTTTTGCCATGTAATTGGCATTCCAACCATGAGCCCTAACAGATGAGATTGGTGTTAAACTTATCCCAGAAAGATCAAGTCTCCTAAGAGGATTATAGAAAGATTGGCACCCTTGTTAAAAGATTGTAACATTTTCCCCCCATTTCATTTACTAAAGTGAAGTCTTTTTAACATGCGTGATTGTGGCAGTTCAGCTAAATAGATTGTCCATTGAACAGTTACCAAGTGAAATATTCGCAAAGCTGATTGGGTCTTTAGACCAAACTCATTTGTAAAAATCAATTCTGGCAGGGGAAATATGTATGTTATATTTTATCACCATGAAAAACTGCTGTTGGAAAATAGTGATCATGTATCCAAGGAACAATTTATGAAAACCACATCTTAAACAATGGTGTCATTACAACAATCATCCATAAACAAAAGAAACATAAATGATCCGTAGTCATTTCAAATACACTGAATGTGGAATTATAAGGTAGAAGAACATTGTATTCATGTTTATTTTAATTCATTTTACGCTATTCAGAAATAATAGATACAACTTAGCAGGTGCTGAATAATAAGCAGAGAAAATGAACATTCCTATTAGATGCACCTGGGTATTCACAGCTTAGAAAACAATAACCCAAAGAAATCCAATCACTACGGATTGTGTGCAGTGAGATTCCACGACTCTTCTCTGGAATGTTTCACTATGTCATGTTGTGTTATGTCTTTCCAAATTAAATGGAATGTCATTTTTAGTCTTTACGATATGATCAATCATGTGAATATGCATAAAGAGTATTTTAAAGATGTCACCTGGTAGAATGATTCTCTAGCTCTCTATTAAGTATATAAACAGACATTACCAAGAAAATTATACCTTTTGTGAGGGCTTATGCCAAAATGCTTTACAGACACCAGTCACTTCCTGGGCCTAACAAAATAAGTTTTTCCAGAAAACTTGGCCTAACAAAAACCCTAGAAGTTAAGGTATAGGATTCCTCAGATTTTTCCACATGAAAGTAAAGTTAAATGGATAAATAGCTTCCCATTTCCCCATAGACAGCATGAAATTCATCTAGGATTTGAGCTGGTGGAAATATCATTCTTAATCATGATGCCGCATGCTACAAATACCCCCACCTGACACCTGCAGACATCCTCCTCTCAAAAGTAACATGATTATGAAACATCTCACTGATATTCCCAAGTATTAGGACATAAACATAGGTTTACACTCTTTTTTTAAGACTATATTTACTTATTTGAGGGAGAGAGAAAGAACACAAGTGTGGAATAGAGGGAGAAGCAGACTCCCCACTGAGCAGAGAGCCTGACCCAGGACTCGATCCCAGGACCTGGAGATTATGACCTGAGCCGAAGGCCAATGCTCAACAGACTGAGCCCCCCAGGCGCCCCAAGTTCACTCTATTTTTTATGATTGTTGATTTTCTCTCCTGGGCAGGAAGAGTAGTAAGGATCTCAGAGATAATCTAGGGTTTGGAATGACAAAAGAAGACTATTTCAGTGATACCAATGAACTTTATTTAACACTTGATGAAGTGAGCAGTCCCTACCTTCAAGAGAACTTAACAGTGGGAGGTAGGGAGAGAAGGCAGGATGCTTTTATAGAATAAAGAGTAGGAAACAAGGAAGAGAAGGAATGAAAACATCTGATTAGTTGGGTTACATATCTGGCCTGATTTGAAGTACCTTTGGAATAGGAGGATCACCTATGTTACTCGGTGGCCGTGGGTTGTTTACCTGGATGGTATGACTTCTCAGTCGGTAGGCCATGTGTAAGAACACGAAGTCTAAGACTTGAGTTGACTTTGCTGAGGTCATTTCCAGGATCACTGGCATTGAGACTACCCAGTCAAGGTTAATGGGAGATCAATTAACATTCCCAACAAACTTTATTTACCACTTCTAGAAGGGGCAGTTTCCAGCTCAAAGAATTGGCTGCTTTGCGACGTGTTAAAATTTGTATCATCTACATTGTCTTTAGTTATGTTAACAAGGGCTATTTGTTTGTTTTGTTTTGTTTTGTTTTGTTTTTTGGCAGAAAAGTTCAGTTGACTAAGGGAGAGACAAGAATAAGAAGAGAAGGAGGAGCAAAAAAGGAAGAAAGATCCCAGGGCTTGCTAAATCACAGAGCCTAAAACCAGAAGCTTGTAGCAGTCTAGTACGGCTCTTCCTACATTGGGTGTGTGCACTGAAGCCTCCTTATGGGCTGGGTTTGAGTGAACAGGGAGTTTGTCCCCTGATTAAAAAAAGACCTAGAAAGCATGAAAGAAGTCTCTTAAAGACAGCTCCAAGTTCATACCCCACTGCTTGTAGGTGCCTGAAATACAGCGGAAAAAAATATCCAAGCTGTCCACACCTGGCCATCCATGTAGGGGCTCGCAAGAGCCTATTCACTCTATTTCTGAAAACTAGTATTAGATAAGACCTTCCGCAGTTTGGAGGAGAGACAAAAAGAGAATTCACATGAGTTTCAAATAGTTATTCTACAGAGAAATGAACCATAGAAAGGAATGCAGCAGCAATGAGTGAACAGAAGTGGGGGAAAACTCATAGAAAACCAATGCATCAGGTACCAAGGAAGTCATGTAGAGCATGGGATCTGTGAAAACAAGGGATTCGGGAGTAGATAATCAGTAAACAGGTGAGGTTGCAGGAGACCTTGTAGCAAGTTAGAAAACAAAGTGAGGAGAACGGTACTGTTGCAGTAATAACGGGTACTTTAGAAACAGGAAGGAGGGTTTCTAACAATAGGGTATCTGACTGGAAATTATTACACAAGAGTGAAGGAAGGAAAGACAAAGCAGGGAAAAGGTTGTGGATAAATGCTACATTTTGAGAACAGAAACATGGAAAATTGGAGCCTCCCTGATGCAGAAAGCAGAACAAATAGAATAGGGGGAAAATTAAAGATAAATACTTCCCTGAAATGAGAAAATAGCTAAATTTACACATTGACAAGGTTCATTTTGTTCCCAGAAAAGTTAATAGAGAACATTCAAAACCAAAACATATCCTGTTGAAATTATTGAATTATGGGGCTAAAAACAAGTCATGCCAAAGGCATTTGGGCAAAAAAACCCCACAACTCACCTATGAAGACAAAAAAAATAAAGAAGTCTGAGGCTCTTTTTTTTTTTAAGATTTTATTTATTTATTCATGAGGCACAGAGAGAGAGAGAGGCGGAGACACAGGCAGAGGGAGAAGCAGGCTCCATGCAGGGAGCCCGACGGGGACTAGTCTCCAGGATCAGGCCCTGGGCTGAAGGCAGCGCTAAACCGCTGAGCCACCGGGACTGCCAGAGAGAGAGGACTTCTTAGGAGGGTTCATATAGGTGAGCTGGGACAGAAACATCTCACATTCAGGCAACAAAGCTTTCTGAAGCCAGAGTTTATTTCTAGGTAAGCAATACTCCTGGAACGTTCAGAGGCTAAAAGGCCCCGGGGCATCCAGGTATCTAATGTTAGAGCCGGGTCCTAGCCACGGCTGCTTCTACTTCCAAACCCTCTGACCGAACCCGGGCGGGGTGACATTCCAACAACCTGCTTCCAACACGGCCTGTGGCTGGGGAAAGAAAGAGCTGGAAAGCCCTACCCCGTGCGCCCGCGGAGCCCGGCCAGCACTGGGCACAGGCCCGACCCCACAGCAAAGCCCCACAGCAAAGTGGGGATCAGAAGCTGACAGTCTTGAGATCTGTTCTGGAGGTGAAGAAGAAGATCATGCAACATATGGTCCGCCAAGCTCCCCAGTTGAGAGTGCCCCCAGGACGAATCACAGAAGAGACAGCGGCTGCCCTCCTGAAGATGCACTAGACCTTGGACCAAGTTAGCGCGTGAAACCTCCCAGACCAGGGAGCAGAGGGGACTCTAACTACCCTGCCAATGCCTCTTTAAAAAAAAAAAAAAAAGAGCCTCAGACTTCTTTAAGGCAATCATGTATTGGAGTCAAATCTCTGAAGTTTCTAAGGAAAAGCAGAGTGAATTAAGTTCCTTCCCAGTCAAGTCACCATTAGTGTGTAAAAAAGTCAAAAAGATACAGTCAGATTGTCTGGGATTCGGGAGACATATTACATGATTTCTGGCTTTCATCGCCTTATCGCATTTCTGTTGAACTTCCCTCCGTATAATATATAGGTGTATCTTTAATAAAAAGATTTATACAACTGTCACAAATATGTCCCAAAATATATAGTATCAAGTTTTTTTTTTAATTTTGGAAATAAAAAGAAAATTTGTCAGATATATGAGTGGATGTATATAGAATATAATACAGAACATACGTATATATTCTACATACATAGAAGAATGCGTTTCTACCAGTTCTTGGGACAAACACAAAAATAGGTAAGGATTTGAATGACATAATACGGTTGATCTAAAAGAAACTCCATGCGACCAGTGGTGAATACACCTCTCAAGAATCCATGAAACATATACTAAATAGGTTTAGCTTGAAATTGGCAACATAGAGAAATAATGTGTTTCTCAGAAACAGTTAATAAATATATGACTGAGGTGTCTTGCCTATATGTTACCTGAACAACCCTTCTAAAAGAAAGCCCCCATTTGTCTCCTTCCTATGCGTGATCATCTCACTCAGTTATCATATTAATGTCCTAAAAAATAGGACATTCATACCTGGCCTTTAGACCTGCTGTGTGTGACTGTATAAAATGAAGCATTTAAAACGAATTTTTTTTTTTTCTGCAAAGGAGATTCAAAAACACTTGCATATGTGCTTCAAGTTCTGGGAAGCAGCATGGAATGTCAGTGATTGATGAGCTAGTTATTTCAGAATTCCATTTTATGATAGTATTTCAGAAATGTTAAGTCTTGTGGCAGTTTTGCTAGATCAAAAAGCTGTAATTCAGCGACGACAATAGTGCTGAGCAGTTAGTTCTGACTCCGTAGTTTGATGCCATCTTTCCATTCGCAGATCAATCCCCCGCACACCACTGTCACATAAAGAACAGCCCATTGCACTGTACAATTTGGCATGATTGCCTAAGAGGCCCGGATTGAACTGGCATTAATTAGCTATGTCACACTATTATTCATTCCCCGTGAATTTGCTCTTACCATTCAGACCAGGGATGAATTCACTAGCACAGCAGAACGTAGAAACAATATATCATCTCCTTGCTTGGGTTTCAGCTGGTGCTCCTCTTCCACAGGAGTCGGAGCTGCAGAATTTAGAGCGCTCTAAATCAGATGCCGTCCTTCGCCCTCCTCCCTTCTCAGCCCCAGTCGTGCAGGCTCTAAGGGGCCCAGGCTGAAAATCCCCAGAGGCTCACTCCTCATTCTTCCCTCTGCGCAGTTCTGTTGTATGCTCTTTGCCAGGTGCCCCTTCGACCTATGGCGAGCCCCTTTCTGCCAAGGCTCACCTCCTGGGTTTATGGGTTGAGGGGTATTTCACTCTGGCTTCCTTCCTGAAGCCCAGTATGTACCACTGCTTATCCTGAGTTGGGAGCCCCTGAAATGGAGAATGTGTCATCGGTCTGCGACACTGTGTTTAATTAAGTGATAGGGAAGGATGATTACTCAACGGGCGGCACCGTGGCCTCGCTGAACAGCCTGGCCGCATTTATTTGAAAAGTATTGTTGAGCGTCGTACAGCATTTTTTAAAAAAGATTTTATTTTATTATTATTTATTCATGAGAGACACGCACAGAGAGAGAGGCCGAGCCCCGGGCCGAGGGAGAAGCAGGCTCCACGCAGGGAGCCCGACGCGGGACTCGATCCCGGGACCCAGGGTCACGAGGTCACGAACAGGGCAGAAGGCGGCACTAAACCGCTGAGCCACCCGGGCGGCCCATGGTACAGAATTTATTGCTTATAGTCCTGTAGTATCTGGTCCGGGACCTCATTCTTTCTCGAAGCTTGTCAATAGCCAGGCAGGAATATAGGGCAGAGGGTGTTTGTAGCCCAGAGTCAAACGGGTGACCCTGGGCCTCATGATGCCATCTTCTGAGACACGCACAGAGAGAGAGGCCGAGCCCCAGGCACAGTGCGTTCGCCGGCAGGAGGGCAGCGAGGTGGGCAGGAAGCTGAGAGCTTCGCGGAATTGGCTGCGGAATTGTTATGTAATCAAGAATTCATATCCTGTTTTTTAATGAGAATGCAACGCAAGGCAGGTGGACGGTCGTTAGCGGAATTTGGGACACCAATGGGACAAGGCCTGTATACTTGAGTCATAAAGAGTCAGACCAGAAAAACAGTCCTCTAGTGAAGATCATTTACATTCTGATGGTGTGTAGGTTAATCAGAAGTGACTGACCCAGGGGCTATAGGAAGCCTCTAGTTAGGGAGATTTAAAAAAGAGAAAGGAAGCCACTGAAATCTTCATGTTTAAAGGGACATGTTAATTTCCTCGTTTTTCATTTTTATTTTAAATCAGGACAAAGAAGATGGATTTAAAAACAACAACAACAACAAATCTTTTCTCAGCTTTTACAGATGCCAGGCACCGTTGTTTCTTCTTTATTTCCCTTTCTCCATTCTCTCATGCATTTAGCAGGTGTTCCAGGTGACGGAGATGCAGCAGTGAATGAAATAGGTAGAAATCTGTATTTAGCAAAGATCACTGCTCTCAAGGAATTTAAACAGCCAACAATATATGTAATAAAGAGACATATTGAGTGCAGACAGTATAAAGAGAGACGAACTACGCAATAAATATAACAAGTAAATGATAGTCTCTCAGAAATTGATAAACCCTGTGAAAGAGAAAGAAAGAAAAATGTGAAGTAGAGTAATGGTGATTGGGAGTGCGACTGGGGTACAAGTTTAAACAGGTATTTAAAGTTCATCTCAAGTGATATTTGAGCAAAGACTTTCTGTGTTCAAATCACAGATTTAACTCTTAATGTTAAGTTGTAATGCAGGTGTAAAGTTTTTGAGACATTAAACACAGTATAAAATATTAAAATATTTTTAAAAGATTTTATTTATCTATTCATGAGAGATACAGAGATATTTTTTTAAAGATTTTATTTATCCATTCATGAGAGATACAGAGATATTTTTTTTTTAAGATTTTATTTATCCATTCATGAGAGACACACAGAGAGAGAGGCGGAGACCCAGGCAGAGGGAGAAGCAGGCTCCCCATGGGGCCCAACGTGGGACTCTATCCCAGGTCTCCAGGGTCAGGCCCTGGGCTGAAGGTGGCGCTAAACCACTGGACCACTGGGGCTGCCTTTAAAATATGTTCATTAAATACTTTATAAACTAATGATGTATTTTGTTAAACTATGTTACAAAATCTTATGTCTTTTGAAATATTTCTAATGGTAGCTTTCAGTTCCTATGTATTAAAAGTCACCATGCAAACGGACTTTTCCCTTAGATTATGACAAGCTCTACATTTATGCAAGCTATTTCGCCTTTTTCTGAGTTCTGTCCAATCAATTCTGTTCTTGAAACATTTAGTTTTTTTGTTGGTTAAAATAGAACTCTTTTTTTTTTTTTTTTTTTTTTCTGGGAAGGGTATCTTATACTAAAGAGAGGATAGACTTGGGAAAAGTGTAGAGGCTTCAGCAGGACTGAGGGAAAGCTTTACCCCAGTTACCAGTGACAATAGCCAATGATCAATTTTGGTGATCAAAGGTATAGAAATTGCCTTTACGTCCAGCTGGGCTTCTAGAATGGCTATTGATTTATTTGGTGTAAAATAGAAAGTGCTATCTTAGGCATAATTTTAATTTAATCAGTGTTGATTTTTTTATATCTTTTCATGGCTCCATCTGGATACAATCTCTGGACGCCTAATGCATTTGTTTCTAGGGTCTCCCGTGATAGTTAATTCCTCCTCCCAAACTGCTCCAGGTTTGAAGGTTTAAATCACCTCTTCACCACGGGCAGCTGGGTGACTCAGATTGTTAAATACCTGCCTTCGGCCCAGGTCATGATCTCAGGGTCCTGGGATCGAGCTCTGTGGTGTAAGGCAGTCCTTGCTCATTAGGGAATCTGCTTCTCCCTCCCCACTGCTCATTCTCTCTCTCTCTCTCTCTCTCTCTCTCTCAAATTAATAAATCAAATCTTTAAAACATATAAAAATAAAAAATAAATCTCTTCACCTGTCACCTTTGTAGATTGATCTTGGGTCTATGCTAGTCCAGGTACTAATTTGATAGATTATTAATTTTTTTTTTGCACAAAAGTAATGTATATAAGAATACTTGGTGTAAATGGCATGTTCAGATTTTTGCCAGGGTCTTGCATGCCTTAATCTAGATAGATACAGTGGACAATAACAGATACACTGGGCCATTTTTGAAATCAAATGTGCTTCAAATTGTAGCTCTGGCCAGAACATAAAGGCAGCACTCCCTAGGTCCCATTCTGTCAGAAATAGTTCCCTCTTCATTTTTTTTTCTATCTATCACTCCTGGAAATTTGAATTGTAGTAGAGAAAAAAAACCCACCTCCAATAAGTTGGGGTATTTTATACAACAGTTTTAGTGGATCAATAGTATGGAAATTAGAGTGTAAAGGGTATTATTCTCAACTAGGATAATTAGCAGCCTCCTATAGGGATGTTTAGAAATGTGGGGGTATTTTAGAAGGAATACATACTTTGAGTAGGGCTGGCACTAATAGATGGAATACCCAGCCTTGCTGGATGTTCTTCAAATGTTAGGGAAATGTTGCACTGAGAAAAAAACGTTTTACCCAAAATGCTAACAATGCCCCTGTTAGAGATATAGTGGAGGGCACCTATCGGTAGGGCAGTGGAGGATCTAGACAAGGATATATTCTACAATCAACACTATTGAATCAAGAAGGTACGCTGACTGCTGTTGAAGAAGTTGGAAGGCAGAACAGTGTGGAGAAATTGCCCATTCTGTTCCAAAAACACACATAGGTGGCCTTTTTATACTTTTAAATTTAATGCAGCAAGTCTCATTTGGCTACTGAGAAAAATAAGGTGGAGAGAGGGTTGAATAATTCATAAAAATGCAATATATTAGTGAACGCTAGCGCCAGGACTCCAACACAGTTGTATTGAACTTCAGTGTTCACATCCTTTCCCCTGTAGTGGCAAGACTTCAAAGCACTGCTGCAGCATCTGATGTAATCAATTTATTTGTATGAATTTGCAAGTACTATGGATGAATGTAAATACTTCCATCACAAACTTGTTTTCAGTCTCAGGGCTTGGGTAAAGAAATTGGGGGCGGATAATATTACCATTCTTAATAGCAATAATATATGTTTGAAGCGTTATTTTATTATTCTTTTAGAGGATCTGGAAAACTAGTGTGCTAAGGAGTAACAGGTAAAGCTGATGTGATGGTGTGGTACATTAGTTGAAGGCGTTGTTGGCCTCAATTATTGGTCCCTTCGTAGCTGAGCTGTTAGCCTTATTACCTTACGGTGCCCTCCTGCGTTGACTCTGAGCTGGCCTGGTGACTTGCTTAGGCCAATAGAAGCTGCCGGACTCATGGTGCATCTTCCTTATCCCTTGTGTTTCTTCTTTAGACTCTGCTACCTTCACGAGGATGAGCCTGGACTAGCTGTGAGATAGTGAAACACCATGTGGCCCAGAGCCCAGTAGCCTAGCCAAGGCCACCCTGATCCAGTCTATACCAAGATGCCCCCCCAGGAATGTGCAATAGACCAGACCAGGCCAGCAAGTCCACATACTCCGCCTCCATCTGCATGTCACCATGAGAGATACGTGAGCACAGATGGGAGCAAAACAACTTCTTAGCTGATCCACAGACTCTCACGAGCGTTAAGAATGCTTATTGTTTTAAGCCATTTAATCTGAGAGTAACTTGGTATCTAGTAATAGTCAATTGATACAGATGATTTTCTTGAGAGATTTTTAAAGCCTAACATTAATGCCCTTAGAAAACCGACCCTACTCTCTCTAGCGTCTCAGGAACCGGAAACTGAATGCATCAGTAGACCGTATCTGATTATAGATCCTGGCAAATCCATCCACGGCACAAAGCATCAGCAACAGGGAAGCTCCTTCAGGCAGCTTCAAGGTCAAAAGGCATCTGCTATTAGGAACTACCTAGCAAGGAAGACATGGTACATCCTGCTTGAGATATTAACAGGTAGATTGATTTGTTGAAATATGTAAGTCAACCCTTTGGGGTATTCTGGAGGGTGAAGGTATCTTTTAGTCAAGCTACTGGGATTTGAGTCAGTGAATTGGGAATTAAAAACAAATTTGTTCAAATTTTGGATGCTTAGAATGCTAAAGTCTTTGGCTTACCAGTTGTAAAAGCAAAGCTATCTTTCGATGCAATTAATCACATGTGTCTGGGATGGCTCAGCTGAAGCCAGGGTGCTTGTCCAAATGACTTTTTGGCATCCTTTCCCACCCACAAATCCATAATTTTAATCATAAGGAATTGTTACCAAAGGAATTGTCTATTCTATATAGTACATTATTACTCAGTGTAAGTGCCCAACATTTTTATGTAAGTCAGCTCCAGTATTTAAAACATTTTACTAAATCCCTAGAGGTAATTATTGAGCAATTGGCATGCAATAAACCTTGAAGATTCTTCAAAGAAGGAGATGGTTTGAGTGGGAGGATCTAAGCACTGGGAATTACAATAATCAAATCTTGTGGTCAGGAGACATTAGTTGTTGCTGTGAGGTCCTCAGAAGATAAACATGGTTGAAACCCACATTGAATGAATAGCTAACATCAACAAGTTTTGTACCATGTCCTACACAAACAGATTGGGTGGGAAGAGAAGCCTTCCAAAATTAAATCAGCTCATCATTTCCAGACAACATTCTTACTGCCCCACTGCCACCCAAATTAGGGAGGAGGTGAAGAAGGAAACATTGAAACTCTGATAAATCGTCTCATAACCACCAAAATGTCATCTTTCTTGGTTTGGAATTAAGTAGGGTTGAATCGCCGCCCAGGAATGTTCCTATGGGTACCCTTGAAAACAATACAAAAGACACAGAAATCTTTAAGTATAAGCCAGGGACTCAGATTTTATTAGTACATTCTGTATCTATAGTGATACTTTAAAATGTGGGTATTTAGTTCATGAAAATACATGACATGAAGTTTATAAGTGTGTGGTTGTTATTACAAGTCAAATCCTGCTATAGCAAACATTCTAACCATGAACTATTTTGTATAATTAAAGCTTATCAAAGTCCTGGATATTAGGTCACTGTTTTCAAGCATAAATAGTGGATAAAATCAACTTTTTTTAAAAAATTAAGGAATGTAAACATATCTTTTTAATTTTATTTAAATAAAATCTGGTTTGTGTAAATAATAGGAACATGACCCAGCCCACTACTTAGCAGACACTGTATTATGGATACTCCAAATTCTAGAAAGTATGTCGTCCAGCTAACAGTCTCGGCTAATGGGAAGTTGTTGGTTGATACCTGAAGTCAATACTACCTGAAGGTATATATTTCACCACACTCAAAGCAAAAGGTTTCTCTTTGAATTTCATTGATTTGTTTAATTTCATTATTTATCTAAGACATAAATGTCAACCAACTGCAACTTTCCAAACAGTTAACAAATCTACTCATAGCAGCATAGATGTATCTTTAAGAACATAATGTTGAATAAAAATGAAGCAAACAAATAATATAACTCAATACATTAAGGTATATTAACATAGCATGTCTAGGTTTAAAAAGAAAAAGTTTTCCAAAGATTCATACTAAATTTATGAATTTTATCCAATTTAAGCTAGTTTTATTCAATTATAAATAATCCATCTTAAAGGGGACAACTTTTAAGAAAGAGAATGAGAATAGAGATGAAGGGAAAAACTTAAATATATTTTTGCAGATTTTATACAGATTTGAAAACTTCCGAAACACAATACCATTTGATTATTTGTTATAAAAGTAGATTTCACTCGTTTCCACTGTGCCCTTCTCACTCCACAATTTTATTATATAAATTTAACTTATAAAGTGTATCTATTGATTACTTTCGTCACTTTTAATTACATGCATGTAACTGTTTCTCAGTTGATTAATATGAATTAATATAAATACACATAGAGAAACATAAATATCCATCTGAATATTAATATATACCTATTAGGCAAAAATCAACATGTTTGTTTCATGCTTATGTTTACTCTTAGAGCTGTAATCTAAGACACATGTATAATACTGCTATGTTTATGGAAATGTTTACCGTCATGTCAGATGATGTGCTGTGACGATAAGGCCATGACACTGAGTCAGTGAAACATTCCTAGTTTTAAAGTCAAACGGATTTTCTCTTCTTACTCTACTCTTAAAGTCATACCACATTTTAGTTTCTTTTTTTCCACGGCCTTTAGTTTACCCTAGACATTTTTTTTTTTTTTTTTTAGCTTCACTAACCTAGACTCTTTAATTCTGTTCCTATTTCCTTAATGTGTCTTTGTCACATCGGGGAGATCAGCTTTTTGCCCCAAAATTTCATTCTACTTAATTGTAAATATTAAGCATGACACAAGTATTTGACAAAACTGACTGTACGTGTTTGTATATTCAAAAAATTATTTAGAAAGTACTTTTGATGAGACTATAACTATTCAGAGCTACCTGTGCATTATTTTTACCTTAAATAATAAGTATTGTATTAGGCACTGTTACGTACTCCTATCTTACTATAAATATTGCAATACCCAGTGAGCAGCCAACATTCTTCCTTAACATAAAGCAGAAGATTTTTAATAGAACCTGCCTGTACTAAATCCAGTTTTAACCAGTCTGAATATTAACTTAGATCTTCACATACCCAGCATAGCAATTCAATTTAAGCTTCTGTTAAAACCTTTAACTTCATCAGAGTAAACCACTCGTGGGATCTCTTTCTTTCATTGACACACTAGATCTAAAAAGTAGTATCCCTCTCCCTCCTCATTTTTTCCACTGAAGATAATTTTTTGAAGGAAATGAAAGAGAAAATAAAGCCATAATGATAAGAAAAAAATAAACAAACTTGGTAAGCCAGACTACCAACTAAGTCTCCTTAACCTTATTTTTTATGACTATTTTTAAAAATTATTTCTATTTTTATTTTTTCAATATTAAAATATTTTCTCAAAAAAATAAAAATAAATATTTTCTCACATGGATCCAAATCTGTTCCCATTTGACTCTTCTCTTAGAAGTCTTTTATCAATAAATAACTTCTCAAACCAAACTGAGCTGGTTTAGGTTTTCAATTGATCTGAAACACAAAGCTAAATCCATTTGTATTTTGGCTTTTAATTTTGTACAGTGTTTTTATTTTTGTTTTATTTTTTCAGTGATTGCAGAGCAAATAATCTGTGTCAATGAAGCAATAGGTAACATTACACCATTCATAAATATTTCTCCCACGGTGGGTGGAAATTGTTATTTGAAAACATGGCTATAGTCAACCTGCTCATTTGCACTGAAGTACTTAAAAGTACAATTACCACAAAAATAATAGCAATTATCCAGGACCATAAGGAAATATTTGGTTTATTTTTCTCTGTAATAGAGGTCATTCAAAATTAGTTCTTATTTAGTCTAGACCAATTAGCATTTGCAGTAGGCTTTGAGAAACAGCCAATACAGTTAAAATACAAATTAAAATCACTATGTAGAGTATACTGTACATATATTAATTGGGTTTGGCATGTTGGCCTTGCTTGATAATACGGTCTAATTAACATCATTAGTGAGCTATCATTTGTACATTTTGTGGCATCTTTACCTCAAGAGAGAATAATTTTGTAGTATAACTCGGTGTCATTTGGAAAATTACCAGTTTCAGTCCAAATAATTCTGAGAAAGCTTCATCTTCATCTCGCTACTCGTCTTCAGAAGGGTAGCATGTGGATGACAAGAAAAATTAGTCACCGCATCGCACCAGGAAGGAGTTTTTATGACATTCAGCAACCAGACCATAAGTACCTCATGATGCTCAGTGCAATTCAAAGTGTTGATGAAGCTGTGCTGACCCAGCAACCGCCAGTTGACTCTTTTCCGTCTGGTCTTGGGATGGTGCTGTTGTTACTTTTTGTTTTGTGTGTGAATCGGTGGCCAGCTATATGGTCTGGAATGTATCCTCATATTTGTTGTCAAGGGATCAAATTATATGGCTTTGAGAGGAAAAGTTTTCTGTTTCGAGTAGAAAATGGATTATGTATTAATCCATAAAGTCCTACCTGCCGGCCCGCAGTTATGCTTTGGTATAGCTGTGCTGTTACGTGTTTTGAGCACAGGAATGAATCTATGTCTAGTCATCCCAGGCATTTTTCTTACATTTTCCCCATAGGATGAGACAGGAGGTAAGATGGATGAGCTGCCACTTTTCCACAGAGGGATGCCGGCAAGATACAGACGTTCCTGATGTAGGTCTTGGCATCAGCTCTCGGTTGGCACAAGGCTCTTCAAAGTTTCCTTAAATAACACTGAGGAAGGTTTTACAGTCTGTGATGACGCCAACCTCTGCTCTTGACTAGCTGTTTTTTTGTAAAGGTTCTGGGTAAATTTTGAATTTAGCTTTGACTTGTAGGCTTATTGAATTGCAGGAAAAATCCCCCCCCCCCTCCGCAAGTCACACACATTCTAGCTTCTTCCAAGTCCCCACCATCCTCAGACCTCGGGAGGTGCGGTTAGACTGAGTAACAATCAAGTTCCTAAAGCAATTCTCTTTACAAAATAAAAATCAATTTTTCACAGTTATTCAAGAATGCATGGTGCCTCGGCCCTTGCCGCGGAGGCAGCGCTTTCTCCCCGCAGGCCACCTGCCCGCCGTCGGGGTGCCCTGTGGGTGCCGTCCAGGAGCCCTGAGGGTGCTGTGTGGATGCCGTGAGGGTGCCGTCCAGGTGCTGTGTGGGTGCCGTGCAGGTGCTGTCCAGGTGCCGTCCGGGTGCCGCGCGGGTGTGCTCCAGGTGCTCTGCGGGTGCTATCCAGGTGCTGTGTGGGTGCCGTCCAGGTGCCCTCCAGGTGCCCTGCGGGTGCTGTGTGGGTGCCGTGCGGGTGTCGTCCAGGTGTCGTCCGGGTGCCGTGCGGGTGCCGTCCAGGTGCCCTCCAGGTGTCCTCCGGGTGCCCTCCGGCTGCCCTCCGGGTGCCCTGCGGGTGCCGTCCAGGTGCCGTGCAGGTGCCCTCCGGGTACCCTGCAGGTGCGTGCAGGTGCCATCCAGGTGCCCTGCGGGTGCTGTGTGGGTACGGTGCGGGTGCCGTCCAGGTGCCGTGTAGGTGCTGTCCAGGTGCTGTCCAGGTGCCCTGCGGGTGCCGTCCAAGTGCCGTCCGGGTGCCGCGCGGGTGCGCTCCAGGTGCTCTGCGGGTGCTATCCAGGTGCTGTGTGGGTGCCGTCCAGGTGCCGTCCAGGTGCCCTGCGGGTGCTGTGTGGGTGCCGTGCAGGTGTCGTCCTGGTGCTGTCAGGGTGCCGTGCGGGTGCCGTCCAGGTGCCCTGCGGGTGCCGTCCAGGCGCCATCCAGGTGCCCTCCAGGTGCCCTCCAGGTGTCTTCCGGGTGCCGTTCAGCTGCCATCCGGGTGCCCTCCGGGTGCCGGGCCCAGCGGCAGGTGGGGCCCCCAGCGCCCGAGCCCCGCTGCTGCTGTGCTCCCAGCCGACCTCGTGCTCCAGCGCGTGGTGGCGGATGCGTCGTTTAATCGTGAGCATCGCCCAGCGCCTCGGCTTGGTGTTGGCCCTACTGGCCGTCGGGGCGACGAGCTCATGGGCGACGCGCAGAGAAGCACCCTGTGCTCCCCCCTCTCTTGTGTCACCCTCCAGGGGCAGCCGAAGGGCGGCGACGCCGAGCCCTTCCCCCTGAGGTGGAGAGGCCTGGTCCCGCGGCAGGACCCCGGCGTGCCTCCCGCTCTGTGCTCCACAGGGTCCCCCTTCCTTCACGCAAGAGTGCAAGGGCTGTCAGCCTTTTATGTCATGCTATTGTGATGAACCCTTGCGCTGGCTCTCATGGAAGATGGAGCCATCATCTTATCATGAACGTTTTGAAATTAGAACAGAAATTCTCAGTAGGCTGCCACGGGAGTGCTTTGTGGTGTCCTGACAAGAGGGACACGCTGTTTGTGGCAGTCATGACATCAAAACGGGGCCAAGAATGTTGTCCAGTTAATCAGGAATAGGACCAAGAGGCACTCAAAAACTCTGGGACAGTCCCAGAGAGGAGGCAAAAGTTATACCTGAGCTAAAGGGAAAATTAAAAAAAAAAAAAAGAGAGAGAGAGAGAGAGAGAATTGTAACCCCCCCCCAAATTTTTATTATGTGATGGAAATATTAAACTTAATATGAATTTATTCACTTTCCAATATTTACATTTGACCATTTGATTCATAATAGATACACAGAAATCAATTCCAAGAGGCCTCACATTTTATACTATATTTTTTCTGAACCCAAAAATTTGCATACTGAGATACTTTTTTTTCCTTGCATCAGGTAAGACTGTCACCACCCTCTTGGTGGAGGTATTTTATATGGTTTTAAATCCCATCCAGGCCACTTCATATCTGTGTAACATCGGCTGTTCATTTTATTTCCCGGAGTTTCTGTTTTCATATCTAGCAATTAGATTAATAGGTTTCTCACCAAGGAATTTTAAGAATCAAATGAAATAATATATATGAAAGCTAAATGTCTAGTGGTACCCCATAAATACTGATTCTTTTTCACTCAAAAAGCAAATATCCATTCAAGGTATAGCAGAAAGAAACTGGGCATTGAAAATGCCTGGTACATGAGTTCACAAGTATTTGTAAAAGTAATGTGCTTTTGGGATCTGTTAATCATCAGCGATCTTTTGAAATATGCAAAATGTACTTTGATGGCTCTCAAAAACATTTCCTATGTAACAACAGACAAAATTTAATGCTCACTATAGTGTTAGAAGTTTTATATCTCTTGCATTAAATTCTTTTGTATTCCTATTGCCAACCACTTCAGATTCTCAAATCTCTTTTTATCTAAATATGGCTGTAGCCAGTCCTCTGCAATCCATCTTACGTTGCTGTTGTTAATATTGTAAAGTTCAACAGTGAATTTGGAATTCTCTGTTCAAACATCTTTAAAGGCTCCTCAGCTTCCACGGACTATCTCTGAATGTCCTTTCCCTTTCAGCGTGTGGCTTTCGACTCCTAACCCTTATTTCCAGATATTCCTATCACACACCTTGTTTTTCAGCCAAATTCAGCTGATTTCCTTCTCCAAACATGTCTTGGGGTTCCCTACACTCTTTTGTTGAAGCCAAACTTTCTGTATAAAATAAACACCTCCCTTCAGAACAACCTCTTTCCCTGCTTGTCGTCTGTTTGTCGGAATTCTGTGCATCCCTCATAATCCAGGTCAAATGTGATGTCTTATAGAACTATTTCCCTCATGAGCCTCGGAAAAAGGATTCCTTTTGCTCTAAATTTCCACGTAAGACTATATACACTCACACGTGCACACATCTTATGGCAATTATATGGTCTTAGTTTTAGTTTATTTCTCCATGCGCCTTTCTCTCTGACTAGATTAAATTAGGATGTTTGTCTCCATTGACTTTGTCACATAGAGAATATCTAGGATAATGAAATGTATCTTACAGTCCTTTTGAAATGAGTATTTTTAAATGGGAATGAATTGAGAACTAGGAGGAAGAAGAATCTGGAAGTATAGATGTCACATGAGGAATTTTTTTTTCATTCTAATTCTATTTATTCACCACAATCCCTTCACTCTACACAACAAAGTACCAACACAACAGCTCCTAAAATGCTACAAGTTACAAAAGGTTGGTCCTGGGGGTGGGAGGAAGAGTGGTTTCTGAGCAGCAACAACAGGGCCACAGTGACCAGAAGCATATGTGTAGGTGACAGACACCGTTTCGTGTTCCTGGCTCATAGGACTGTGTCTAGAGAAACGGTGATACATACACTGCGTGGCCACTTTGAGAAAGAGGAAGAGCACTTTGTTTTCAAAGGCAATGACTTGCCCTCCAATGTTCTTTTCATAAACTTTCGGGAACGTGCTCTGATAGCACACTCTTGCTCACAGAACTGTGACCCCACTCCTCTCAGAAACACATTCAGCTCTCTCCCATGATCTCCTAAATCATTCTCAAACTTTATAGTTCATCCTTCATGATCTGGAACCTCTCAAAGTTCTCTTTGGCTATTCCGAGATATGGAAGGCTCTACACTGCTCCCATTTTCTACACATCTCTTCATCTTTCTAGTGTCACACTGTTTTTCACACTTTTTGCTCTGAGTGGAATACTTGTCCACCTAACCGCTTGAGATGCTACTCATGTGTCAAGGCATGATTGAAATTCCCATTTGTTCATGAGGACGTCCCAGATTCCCAACCTTTTATCACAAATAAAATTTGATTTCTTCATCTTCTTCATACACTCTAAATAATTTTATAGAAAGTAATAAATACTTGATATTAAATAAGAGCTAATACATCAAATAATAACATAAGGATTTGTAGAGATTATAACATTCTGTTTCAATATTTACATGCTTTCATATTCTTTATTAGTTTATAAATTCCTGACATTTAAAAATATTGCACATTGATGAGCCAACAAATATTCTTAGAATTTCTATATGAATGATGGGGGACTGGTTTCATGAGTAAAGTCAGAATAAACTGAACAAAGTGCAATCTTGAATTTTTATGTAAAATAATAAAAGAAAATGTAAATGAATGAGAATTTAGGATAGGGTATGGTAGTCCATTGTTGGATTTCAAAGAGTTGGGAAATGTTAACCTATATCAGCAAAACAGAGACATGAAGAATGATTCATCTTGATCTAACAGTTTGTGATAAAATCAAATATAATCAAAGAAAGCAACTGCTTTACATCAAAAACAAATCTCTCAGAAATTTCAGTTGGTAGCCAATTTTGGTTCCCAGAAAAAAGCCCTTAGTGAGAGCAGGTAACTAAAATTCTTGATGGTTGCCTATAGCAAATTCTATATCAAAAGACCATTGCTAAATTCTTGCTTATTAAAACCTTATTTCTCTCACCCTGTGACTCTGTATAATCTCTCTGTCAAGTCCAGACTTGGCCACTCTATTCTGGGAAGGAAATGCATTCAACTGAAATCCAAAATAACTTCATTACTTCTTTCTTGCCGCCCCCCGCCAAAAAAAAAAAGCAAAAACAGACCAGGTTATCTATGAGCACATTGATAGTTAGAATTCAATAAACAATTAGAAAAAGACAAATAAACATTTACAGGAAACCCAGCAGAAATAACAGCTGTCATTTAAGGGCTATCTTTCATTGAGATTTTTGGTTTGCTCAGTTGCATTAGGTTTTACATTCAGTATTCCAAATACAGGTTCAACTCTCTTCTCATTTGTTATTTTTGTATTTAAGATGTTTTCATATCAGCCCCTCTCATATACTGTAAGTAATTTGGTATAATAATCTCAAGAAATATGGGATGTTCCACTATCATCTCTAGCCTTTAGCAGAGATTACTGTAGCACACACAACAATTTTATAAATTAAAGATAGTAATGAGGAGAGGACAATTAAACATCATCAGCAAAATGTCAAGTTGATTTTCCTTCCAAGGCATTTAATCCACAAAATAAAAAAATTTATATGTTTTAAACTAAATTGTTTTAACCTTTCATTTCAATGGATAAGCAAACAATAATGTTCAGAATTTATGAATTCATTTCAAAGGCATAACCATAC
Organism: Canis lupus familiaris; assembly: GCF_011100685.1. Classification (NCBI taxonomy): domain Eukaryota; kingdom Metazoa; phylum Chordata; class Mammalia; order Carnivora; family Canidae; genus Canis; species Canis lupus. The sequence goes on from NC_049254.1 coordinate 852,051, forward strand.
CCAAGTCTACAATGAAGCAACATACAATGTAATGCCGTGTACAATAGAAACATGAGAAAAATGACTCCTATGACCTTTCATCAACTAATAACTTCTACATCCTGGGAGAAGTTTCAGTCTTCTCTCTTCTGAACTTTTATACAATAGTTGATGAAATAAGAATAAGTCAGCTCCTTCCATGTACTGTTCAACAACAAAACCTTGTCAGGATTCACTCTGCTCAAGTGCTATAATTAGAACTTGCTGGAAGCAAAATTACAGTGATAAATAATTATATTTTCTCTACTAACAGCACATGTGGGAATACAATAGAGATAAACACAATGCGAGAGAGAGAGCAAAAGAGACAGAGCATTCTCTCTGCCTGACACCTCTGCCGAGAGCTGCACCAGAGACAGGCAATGCACTTAGTGTGCAAGTAGTAAGTCACCCCCACGAGCCCAGAGCTCCTCAGTTTGTCACTGTTGGGAAAGAAAGAGTCCCTGGCGTCCCTGGAAAACTCTCTGTCGTGGGTTATTAGGGGTCAGTCCACGAATCCCTCTATTCTTCTTCTCTGTCACTTTGCAGTTTTCTCCACCAGTTTTTAGTTTTCCTTGTTGGCATATCGTGACTAAACAAACACCAGAACCGCCAGATAAATGCAGCTGGATTAGCTGTGCAAACAGAAAAAACCTGACCTACAGATGACATGGAGGACGTGTTCCATAGAATGTGCTTTCCATAGAAAAGATAATGGACAAAGGTTAAATTGACACTTGTACAAAAGTTTTCATTTGCCCAAACTGCCCAGAAGGATCATACTGTGGAAATAGAAGGTTGTTGTTGTGCTGTTGTTGTTGAAGGGATACAATACTTGCTCACACAGGGATGCTTTGAGCCAGGAACCCTCAACCAGGGAACAGCCCTCAGTCCCCGCTGGACCTGCCCAGTGCGCCGTCTCATCCTCACTCTGTCCCTTGCTACAGGGAGGTGCCCAGAGAGCCCGTCCAGCCTGAAGTGTCAGCCAGCTCAGGCCTGGCTGGTAGGCGTGTTTGTAGAACTGGAGTTCCGGACTCATGGTGGCCTAACTGCTTGAAGAATCAAAAGCTTAAACGGAAAGAAAAATAAGTGAATATCCAGCTATGTGGTCTGAGAGACACAAGCCAGCCTTTCCGTGTTTGCTCTGGTTGAGAACTACTCTCCAGCAGATGTAACAGCCTCACCGAAGACGGTCTCGGTAAGGACGACCTGTGTGTATGAGCAGGTAAACCCCGATAGGCTAAGAGTACAATTCCACTTCTTTTAAAGTATGTGTGTGTGTGTGTGTGTGTGTGTGTGTGTTGGGGGAGAGGAGAGAGCAGAGAATGGGACAACATAATATGAGCTGCATCAGTAGAAATTTTGTTTGAAACGAGAAGAACACAGTATTTTGTGAGCCCGCTGATACACACAGGAAACTTTGCACACATCTTCTTTAAAACATTGACTCTGGCCTTTGATACCATTGTAGCAGCTCTTTGGGCTCCCTTCCCCACTCTTCGCACTAGACGTTAGGTAGAGCGCTGTGTGTTCTGGGATCCACTTTCTCCAGCAGCTTCCTAATAGGAGGACCACTGTCTGTTTGTTCGTAGGACCCTCTCTTCTCGCCATGCATCGGCTCTATGTGAGTAGCTATTACTTTTTTCAAAAAACAAAAGTCCAAATCTATTTGTTGTAAATTATTGTCAACCTATTTGTCATTACAGCAATTATTTGAGACTTTGGACAAATAGTCTCTGGAAGTCTGAACAAGTTGGGGCGTTATGGCTCTTCTTCCACAATCTGGCCACCAGGTGGTATTACACAATGGAAACAAGTATTGGACTCAATGCTGCCCAGAAGCCATCAGCACTTGGGTGCATTGAGTGATTCCGTCTCCGCTTGTCACCTGGGGAGATCTCCCCTCTCTGCCCTCCAGGGCTCCAAGATGAATGACTCTGTTCTGAGGGTCTGGAGCAGCCACCTTGTCGTTTGGGTAGGTGACAGGATTTGCCAAGAATCAAATGATTTGGAGGAATGTGAGAGACCTAGACTTTGACATTTGCATGAAAAATGTAGGCCATTCATGCAGAGTAAGGCCCACGGCACGCCTCTAAATCCCTGTCTTGGACACTATCATTTCCACCCGTGAACAGTCACTTCTAACGTACCTTGGAGACACAGACGCTGAATAAATGTGCTTGGAATTTACGGAAGTTCTCTTCTGGTTCCTTCAGTTTTGTCAGTGATGAAAGAAATGAGGTCATCAATGGAGAGTGAAGATAAGGAAGAAGCGTCAGAGGTTGAGGAAAGAAGAGGGATATGAAATCTAAGCTAATGGGAAAATAGGAAGATTGGGAAATGGACTTTTATTGTTTTGCAGCATTAGGAGCCTATTTGCGATTCTTGGTCATAATGTCAAGGTGATCACTTTAGTGGCATGTGCTTTTTCTGACACTTTCGGCTGCATGGTCGAAACTGTGGAGTTGGCAAAGAGTTAGATTTAAGTGGAGTTAGGATTACATCTGCTGCTTTATGCTGAAGTAGTTTTGAAGAAAATACAACACAGAGGACATAACACTGTTTGTGACCCAAACTGTGCATTTATAAGACCCGACATGTTTCTGAGCTTTATTGTTCCTTGCAATCCAAATTGCTAATCTCAGAGATCCCAAAATGAACATCTCATTCCCATGACCATGCTGCTCAAAGTTGGCCCTTCCTATTAGTCTCTCCCGCTCCGCTCCCTCTCACTTCTCTCCCCACCCGAAGAAAACACTTAACCACAGTGAAAACAATACTCCGTTCCTTTGTTATTTGGCGCTCTCTTTCTTTGAAATTAAATATCCAAGGCGTCAGGGAACATATATCAATTTTCGTTTGCCATTCCATGTCAGCACCTAACACGTGGGGAGCACAGAGTAAATTCTCAAGACGTATTTTCAGGATGAGTAAGTGAATGAACAAGTGAATATGAGGAAATGAATGAAGAAAAGAAGAAAACACTCCGGCTGTGGTTTGCACCCTACACCTTCCTGGTTGTGATGAGCTAGAGAAGAGCTGTTTTACTACCGTTCCTCATAACTAACTGGGTTACAACTAGCTTCTCGACCTGGGTAGAGGTCAGGGCCAAAGCTGGTCCCTCCATCCTCTCTGTGACTCAGCCTCCCTAAACCATTTCCCCAAAGCTGCTTCCGAAAGAATATTCTCCAGCCAGCCAACGATTCATCGGACACGGAGCAATGATCTAAATTTCAGGGATTCATGGAATACAAACTTTTCAGAAACGCTAATTCGTGAATGTACTTTCATGAGAGTTGAGACTTCCGATTTAACGTAGCTCTCTCCCGCTTCAGCCTGTCGTAGTCCCCAGCAGGCTGGGCAATCTTCCTTTGCTGTTATCCTTGGCAGGACTCCAAATACAACTCTCGGGTTAAGGCTGCAGATGACTCCTCTAAATTGGTTGCTTCACATGATGGATAACACTCAGGATCTTTGGAACTTCTTTTTATACATCCTTACGTGCACAGATTTACTTACTTCTACTTGCTACCTTTATCCTCCCCTGTTTTCTCTACTTGACTTCATTCCCTTTTCCTGTCTTTCTGTGGATCTGGTCTGCTTTGCAAGTCTTTAGGAGGCACATCCTCTATTTCATGCTTTCTGCCTTCTCAGACACTAAGATCTGAGGCTCAGTCATCTTCCAATATTCTTCATCCAGGCCCTGCATTCTCATAATGTTAGCATCAACAAAGCCCGATTTTTCAAAAATTTGTACAAGATATTTCTTATCAATTATAAAAATGTCACACTTGTCAACATATTTGGGGGAAATATATTCATTAAAAAATTAGGAAACTCATTCTGTTTTTCTTCTTTAATCCTTAAGTGTATTTTCTAAACAGCTTTGGGGACATTTTCTACTTTACTTGCATTGCTAATGCAAATTTTGTTAACAAAATCCTGTGACTCCTGGGGGCATTAGCATCAACAGGACACTGAGACTGCAGGTGGTTTAAGACATAGAACAGGGCAATGGAATAGGTTTCATTTATCTAAGTGGTTTCATCTGAGATGAAAGTAGGAAGTGAGTTTCCTTCAAATTTCCACTTTCTTCTATGGGCTACAGAAAACGATTTGCCAATATCTACTCAAAAAAGGCTTACTCACTCTGTTTCTAGAACAAGTGAAGTCTGAAGTGCACTTTGGCTCAGTTATCCATCATGATTCAAGCAAGGGAAATTTTAAACCCAACTCAACTAGATAATTCTCCCAAATCTCCATTTCCCTTTGGTATATGAACACAGTCTATAAAATATTTTGGAAGGGATTATTTGCTTCATTTTAAAGCAGTGGATTCCCAGGATAAATTTAATAAAAGTGATTTGTCATCACCATTGATTCATGGTAAGTAGTTATCCTGGGAGCTTGGCATACACACTTAACTTTAAAATTTTGCAGAACTTATAATTTCTACCTTCAGGGGTGTATCCATTAAAAAAGAACACAAATGAGAAGCTTTTCAGAATCAGATGGATGAGTCAGTAGCAGTAATGACTTCAGCAAAGATTTCTAAGGAGGTAAACACCAGACAGGGAGAAGGATATACCTGAGCCACATCTTTATGAGGAAGTTCTTTAAAATATGTCCATAGTAATTTTTAAGAATGTGTGAAGCCAACTGTGTTTTGCCTTGAAACTTTCACAATTTAAATTAATTATATTCAGAAAAATGCAAATGAGCTTTGCCAAAAACTTTCTTCCCTTAAATTTCAATCCTGTGGGAGTTTCAATGAAATGCATTGCATATGTTTCTGATTCATTTTTTATTTATTAAATCATTACAGAGGCTATAATGAAGCATTGGGTTGTACTTTTCTTAGTCTTTTCAACACAGTTTCTAGAAGAAGCAAGTATGCATTGAAGTCTTTGCAGAGTTAAAACTGAGCTCAAACTGCATGGTCTGTAGACTGAGAAGTAATTTGCCACTTCCTGGTAAGTGGGACACAATAGCTGAGGATGCTTCTATTACTAAATTATTTCTTTTTTGATATCAGAAAAGGGATGAAGGGAAGAGCCTCATTATATAATAATCTTCACAGGTTTTATGGGGTTAGGGAAGTAAAACCAAACTTCAGTTAGAGTACCGGAGGAATGGAATTCTGGAAAGATGGCAGAGTAAGAAGTACTAGGAATCAAGTCTCTCCACCTAGACAACAGTTCCACAGGGCTGGTGTGTCTGATAGAACTATTTTGGAACTCTGGAGTCTATTGAAGATTTATAAATACTAGGGAAGGCTTAGCTGTTAAATTGTGGTTGATTCTGCTCAATTTAGCTCTTATTTAGGTAGTGGCTCCTTACCCCACAACCCCCAGCTCTATGCACGTGTTCCTACAGCAATTTCCATGCAGCTCATGGGAGCTGGGATGGGCAACAAGGACTCTGTTCTCCAAATGTCAGGGACCTGTGTTCTGGTTGCTGCTCCTGATGAGAGAGGTACAGAAACAGAGGCAGGCAGCCATTGTTGTTGTACCTCCTTATCTTGTTGCAAGTCCCTCTCCTCCAACAGAGGTAACTTCTAGGGAATTTAAAGAACTGGCACTTTGATCACCTCTTCATTTTGTTTGCTATTGCCACCTTGGGGGCCTGATACTAGATACTAGGATATTCAAAAGCAAGTGTATACATGGAGAAAATTTAAAAGTCACCACACCTACTCAGAGAAAAACACAGGCCCAGAAAAGACCTGGAAAGATCTTTACCTTACACTTCAGGTTGATTTTCAGCACAGAACAGCTTATAGCAATAAACGAAACAAAACAAACAAAGAAAAAACAGCAAAACCTGGATTAGGAGGAGAATTTCACTTCCATCATTACCACATTATTAGATTTAAATGTCTGGTTTTCAACAACAGAAAAGCACAAGGCATACAAAGAAACAGGAAAAGTATGGCCACTTCAAAGAAGGAAAAAGCAACAGAAGCTGCTCCTTAAAGAGAACTGACATAGATCTACTAGACAAAGACTGTAACATCAGCTGTCCTGAAGATGCTCAAAGAACTAAAGAAAGGCATGGGGAAAAAAATCAAGAAAATTATGTCTAAATAAAATGGACCCAACAAAGATACAGAAAACCTAAAAAAGGGGGGGGGGGAGGAGAAATTCTGGAGCTTAAAAGTATAATAACTGAAATAAAAGATTCACTAGAAGGGTACAAAGGCAGATTTGAGGAGATAGAAGAAAGACTCAGCAAACTTGACTATAAAACAATTGAAATTATAAAGTCTTAGAAAAGAAAAAAGAAAAACTATCATTAAAAACCCTACATCTAGCAAAACTGTCCACCAAAGCCCAGGGAGAAATTAAGACATTCTCAGATACACAAGAGCTGAGGGATTCTTTGCCACTGGACCTACTCTGTATGACCTGCTAAGGGAGTCTTGCAATTTGAAAGGAAGGAGTTATAGACAGTAACTTTAAGCTGTATGAAGAAATCAAGAACACAGGAAAGGTAAATACCTGGGCATACAAAAATCAGTTTTTTAACTTTGGTTGGTAACTCCACATTTTGTCTTTTACATGGTTTAGGACACATGAGTCAAGACACATAATGCATTAACATTGTATTAGCTTATTTTTGGACACATAATGCATAAAAATATAATTCTGTGACACCAACAACTGAAAAGGTAGGGATGGAGCTATGAAGGAGCAGAGGTTTTGTTGTTATTAAAGTCAAGATGGCATAAATTAAAATTAATGTGTTATAACCTTAGGATTTTAAATTTAATTTCCATGGTAACCACAAAGAAAATAACTATAGGATATTAAAAAAAAGAAATGAGAAGAGAATTAAAATATTTCATTACAAAAGAAAATTAAATGCAATCCAGTGGTGGAACTTCTTCTTCTCATTTATTTTTTCTCAGAACACTGGTTTGTATTTAGAACACAGGTAGGCAAACTTTTCTGCAAGGCCTAAATAATAAGTGCCATAGGACATGTGGGCCATACAGTTTCTGTTGCAATTATAAACAAAACAAAACAAAATTAAACACAACAGAAGACAGTAATGGAGGAAATGAGAAACAAAAATCTCAAGTGGAAAACGTATCATATATGGAGAACAAATAGCAAAATAACCAAAGTAAAGTCTTCTTTGTCAGTAATTACTTTAAAGGGAAATAAATTAAACTCTCCAATCAAAACACAAAAATTGGCAGAAAAGATTTATAAAAAATGACTCAACTATATACTGTTTATAAGAGATGCATGTTAGATCCCAAAACACAAATAGATTGAAAGTGAAAGAAAGGAAAAAAAGATACCTCATGCAAATAGTGATCAATAGACAGCAGATATAGCTATGTTAATAGCACACAAAAATAGGCTTTAAGTCAGTAAAGGTGAAAAAGACAAAGACATTAATAAATACTAATAAAAGCTTAAATATAACAATTATAAACACTCATACACCTAATAGACCATCAAAATATATGGAGCAAAACTGACAGATTTGAAGAAATAGACTCTACAATAATAACTGGAGATCTCAATACCTGACTCTCTCGATAATGGGTAGAACACCACACAGGAGATAGTAATTACACTTGGATAACACAGTAACACCAGGAGATCTAACAGATGCGTACAGGACACACTACCCAACAACAGCAGAATTATATTCTTCTCAAATGCACAGGGGGCATTTTCTAGGATAAATCCTACAGTAGGCTGCAAATTAAGTCTCAGTAGATGTAAAAAGATAATTATCACACAAAGTATCTTACCTGACTACAGGGAATGAAGCCAGAAATTAAAAATAGAAAAAAAAAAAAAAACAAAACTGGAAAATTCATAGGTTTTTTTTTTTTTTTTTTGGAAATTAAAGAAAACACTCTTAAACAATGAATGGATCAAATAAGAAACCATGAGGGAATTCAGCAAATACTTAGAGACAAGTGAAAACAAAAGAATAACATACTAAAACTTAGAGAATTTACAGGGGAAATTTATAGCTTTAAATACTTAACAAAAGAACCAAAATCAACAACCTGTCTTTAAACTTATGGATCTAGAAAAAAATAAAAACCCAAAGTTGGGAGAAGGAAGAAAATAATAAAGACTACAGCAGAGATATATGAGAGAGAATACAAAAACAACAGAAAAAAATCAATGAAACCAAAAGTTGGTTCTTGAAAATATAAAAAAAAAAAAAATTGACCAAACTTTAGCTAGATTGATTAAACAAAAATCAAAAAAAAAAAAAAAAAAGAAGAAGAAGAAGAAGAAGACTCAAACTTGTAAAGTAAGAAATGAAAGTTGGGGTATTAATACCAATTCTACATAAATAAAAAAGATAAGACAATATTATGAACAGTTTTACACCAACAAATTGGATGACTTGGATGAAATGGATAAATGCCTAAAATCAAAATACTTATTAGAACTCAATCATGAAGAAATAGAAAACCTGAACAGACTTATAATTAGTAAAGAAACTGAATCAGTCATCAGTAATATCCTGTCAAACAATAGAGCCCTGGACCTGATGGCTTCACTGGTGGGTTGTACTAAACATTTAAAAAAGAATTACAACCAAAAGTTTCTTCTTAAACTTTTTCAAAAAAATTGAAGAGTAGGAAATGCATCTTAACTCGTTCTATGAGACCTGCATTGTTTTAATGCTAAAGTCAGATACTATAGGGAACTTATAAACATTTTCCTTAGGAACATTGATACAAAAATGCTCAAGAGAACACTAGCAAATGCAATTCCTCAGCATATTTAAAGATAATATACTGCATCCAGGTGAAATGCAAAGATGGTTCAATATATAAAAATTGATAAATGTAAGATACCATATTAACACAGTGAAGGGGAAGACCCTTACTGATCATGTCAGCTCTATTAGCGCTTAAAAAAATTCAAAACTCTTTCATGATAAAATTACCCAGCAAATCTCGAAACGATTTAGAAAAAGGAAGACAGAGCTAGAGGCATCCAATGTCCTTACCCCAGAATTTACTACAAAGCTACAGTAATCAAAGCAGTGTGGAACTGGAATTAATACAGACGTATTGAACAATAGAGTAGGATAGGACAGGATAGGATAGGATAGAAATCCCATACCTAAACCTTGCATATATTGTTAAAAGATTTTTGATAAGGGCACTAAGACCATTCAATGAGGAAAAGGCTGTCTTTTCAACAATCGGTGCCAGGAAAACTGGATTCCACTTGCAAAACCATGACATTAGGGCCACCTGGGTGGCTCAGTGATTGAGCGTCTGCCTTCAGCCCAGGGCTTGACCCCGGGTCCCCACAGGGAGCCTGCTTCTCCCTCTGCCTGTGTCTCTCCCTCTCTCTGCCTCTCTCATGAATAAATAAATAAAATATTTTTAAAAAAGAATGGCACTACACCTTTATTTAACACCATGTACAAAAATTAACTTCAAATGGATCAAAGACCTAAAACTCTTATAAGAAAATATAGGGTAGGGGATCCCTGGGTGGCGCAGCGGTTTGGCGCCTGCCTTTGGCCCAGGGCGCGATCCTGGAGACCTGGGATCGAATCCCACATCGGGCTCCCGGTGCATGGAGCCTGCTTCTCCCTCTGCCTGTGTCTCTGCCTCTCTCTCTCTCACTGTGTGCCTATCATAAATAAAAAAAAAAAAAAAAAGAAAAATATAGGGTAGAATCTTGACATCGCACTTGGTAATGATTTCTTCGTTACAGCCCTGAAGATAGAGGCAACGCAAGAAAAAAACCGACAAATTGGATTTCACAACCATCGACAAAAATCATACATCAAAAGACAATATCAAAAGAGTAAAAAGCAATCTGAAAAATAGTAGAAAATATTTGCGAATCACATATGTAATGACAGATGAATATCTAGAGTATAGAGAGAACTCCTAAAACTCAAAGACAAAGGAACAAACACCTGATTAAGAGAGAGGCAAAGAGCAGACAGTCACGCAAAGAAAATGTGCAAGTGATCAACAAGCAGATGAAAGGGCGTCCGGCAGCCCTAATCTTTGGGGAAAGGCCAAGCAAAATCACAACGAGCTTGACACCTTGACACCTGTTGGGATGGGCCTGGGTGCCACGTGAAGCCACGGCGGGCTGCGCGGGCCTGGAGTCCCTCGCACGAACACGGGGACGCGAGCAGCGGGGCGCGCAGTGCCGGAGGTCGCGGCCGGGCCGGGGCTGGTTTCAGGGCCGCCCCGGGGCCAGAGCCCGCCGCAGAGTGGGTGCGCCCGCGGCCCCGGCCAGCCGCCTGCCATTCCTCGGCCGCAAGGAGTAGTTTGTAAGGACCCAAATCGGGGGAAAGGGGCCCGAGACGAAAACAAACATCCTTTTAAAGTCATTATGCTCTAAGGTGTGATCGGGGTTTTACGTTCATGTCACTTTGATGTGTGTCTTGATGTTTCACATGAAGGTGAGTTACTGAGACGCTGGCTGTGTGCGGTCTGTCCCCTGTCACTTGCAGGGCCACCGCGGGGAGGGGCCTCTCCGGGCCTGTCCCCCGTCACTTGCAGGGCCAGCGCGGGGAGGGGCCTCTCCGGGCCTGTCCCCGTCACTTGCAGGGCCACCGCGGGGAGGGGGCCTCTCCGGGCCTGTCCCCGTCACTTGCAGGGCCAGCGCGGGGAGGGGGCCTCTCCGGGCCTGTCCCCGTCACTTGCAGGGCCACCGCGGGGAGGGGGCCTCTCCGGGCCTGTCCCCGTCACTTGCAGGGCCACCGCGGGGAGGGGCCTCTCCGGGCCTGTCCCCCATCACTTGCAGGGCCACCGCGGGGAGGGGGCCTCTCCGGGCCTGTCCCCGTCACTTGCGGGGCCACCGCGGGGAGGGGCCTCTCCGGGCCTGTCCCCCATCACTTGCAGGGCCAGCGCGGGGAGGGGGCCTCTCCGGGCCTGTCCCCGTCACTTGCAGGGCCACCGCGGGGAGGGGGCCTCTCCGGGCCTGTCCCCGTCACTTGCAGGGCCAGCGCGGGGAGGGGGCCTCTCCGGGCCTGTCCCCGTCACTTGCAGGGCCACCGCGGGGAGGGGCCTCTCCGGGCCTGTCCCCCATCACTTGCAGGGCCACCGCGGGGAGGGGGCCTCTCCGGGCCTGTCCCCCGTCACTTGCAGGGCCACCGCGGGGAGGGGGCCTCTCCGGGCCTGTCCCCCGTCACTTGCAGGGCCAGCGCGGGGAGGGGGCCTCTCCGGGCCTGTCCCCGTCACTTGCAGGGCCAGCGCGGGGAGGGGGCCTCTCCGGGCCTGTCCCCGTCACTTGCAGGGCCACCGCGGGGAGGGGCCTCTCCGGGCCTGTCCCCCATCACTTGCAGGGCCACCGCGGGGAGGGGGCCTGTCCCCGTCACTTGCAGGGCCACCGCGGGGAGGGGCCTCTCCGGGCCTGTCCCCGTCACTTGCAGGGCCAGCGCGGGGAGGGGGCCTCTCCGGGCCTGTCCCCGTCACTTGCAGGGCCACCGCGGGGAGGGGGCCTCTCCGGGCCTGTCCCCCGTCACTTGCAGGGCCAGCGCGGGGAGGGGGCCTCTCCGGGCCTGTCCCCGTCACTTGCAGGGCCAGCGCGGGGAGGGGGCCTCTCCGGGCCTGTCCCCGTCACTTGCAGGGCCACCGCGGGGAGGGGCCTCTCCGGGCCTGTCCCCCATCACTTGCAGGGCCACCGCGGGGAGGGGGCCTCTCCGGGCCTGTCCCCGTCACTTGCAGGGCCACCGCGGGGAGGGGGCCTCTCCGGGCCTGTCCCCGTCACTTGCAGGGCCAGCGCGGGGAGGGGGCCTCTCCGGGCCTGTCCCCGTCACTTGCAGGGCCACCGCGGGGAGGGGGCCTCTCCGGGCCTGTCCCCGTCACTTGCAGGGCCAGCGCGGGGAGGGGGCCTCTCCGGGCCTGTCCCCGTCACTTGCAGGGCCACCGCGGGGAGGGGGCCTCTCCGGGCCTGTCCCCGTCACTTGCAGGGCCACCGCGGGGAGGGGCCTCTCCGGGCCTGTCCCCCATCACTTGCAGGGCCACCGCGGGGAGGGGGCCTCTCCGGGCCTGTCCCCGTCACTTGCGGGGCCACCGCGGGGAGGGGCCTCTCCGGGCCTGTCCCCCATCACTTGCAGGGCCAGCGCGGGGAGGGGGCCTCTCCGGGCCTGTCCCCGTCACTTGCAGGGCCACCGCGGGGAGGGGGCCTCTCCGGGCCTGTCCCCGTCACTTGCAGGGCCAGCGCGGGGAGGGGGCCTCTCCGGGCCTGTCCCCGTCACTTGCAGGGCCACCGCGGGGAGGGGCCTCTCCGGGCCTGTCCCCCATCACTTGCAGGGCCACCGCGGGGAGGGGGCCTCTCCGGGCCTGTCCCCCGTCACTTGCAGGGCCACCGCGGGGAGGGGGCCTCTCCGGGCCTGTCCCCCGTCACTTGCAGGGCCAGCGCGGGGAGGGGGCCTCTCCGGGCCTGTCCCCGTCACTTGCAGGGCCAGCGCGGGGAGGGGGCCTCTCCGGGCCTGTCCCCGTCACTTGCAGGGCCACCGCGGGGAGGGGCCTCTCCGGGCCTGTCCCCCATCACTTGCAGGGCCACCGCGGGGAGGGGGCCTCTCCGGGCCTGTCCCCGTCACTTGCAGGGCCACCGCGGGGAGGGGCCTCTCCGGGCCTGTCCCCGTCACTTGCAGGGCCAGCGCGGGGAGGGGGCCTCTCCGGGCCTGTCCCCGTCACTTGCAGGGCCAGCGCGGGGAGGGGGCCTCTCCGGGCCTGTCCCCGTCACTTGCAGGGCCACCGCGGGGAGGGGGCCTCTCCGGGCCTGTCCCCCGTCACTTGCAGGGCCAGCGCGGGGAGGGGGCCTCTCCGGGCCTGTCCCCGTCACTTGCAGGGCCAGCGCGGGGAGGGGGCCTCTCCGGGCCTGTCCCCGTCACTTGCAGGGCCACCGCGGGGAGGGGGCCTCTCCGGGCCTGTCCCCCGTCACTTGCAGGGCCAGCGCGGCCTTCTGCTTAGTCCCCAGCAGTCGGAGTGAAAGCGCGTGACCGCGTGACCCCGCTGGCTCTCTCGTACCCAGGTCCCAGGCAGAGGCTGCACAGCGCCCGGGAGGCGGGGGCTCCCTGCCGCGGGGACAGCGGGGCTCCCGTGACCCTTAGGCCAGGGGATGGCTCCGGGCGCGCGGGGCGGTGGGGGGGGGGGGGCGGTGACTATCCCCAGCTGCTCCTGCTTCGCGACACGGGGCCCTCCCTGCCCGCACGGCGTGTCCTGGGTGGACAGCGAGGCGGCAGCCGTGCGCTGCGCAGGCGCAGAAGGGCCTCCCCCCCACGTGCGCGGTCCCCCCTGCGGTGAGCGCGGGCGCGGGGGGCCGCGGAGGCCAGGTGCAGCCGCACAGTCACTCGTGTGACTGAACCGCAACCGCCGCAGCGAGCTCGCTCCCCTGCGCTTCGTTGTTTTCCTAAAACACACCCGTCAATCACCCGAAAGCAGCTGCTCAATTTTCAGACGCTATGGGTGAAATTCTTTACCGAACAGGAAAATAAACTCAAGACGAAAATACATGTGAGACTCTAATTCAGAATCTCCTTTCTAAGCTTTTATCAAACTAGCACAGAATACAAAGAAAGAAAGAAAGAAAGAAAGAAAGAAAGAAAGAAAGAAAAGAAAGAAAGAAAAGAAAGAAAAGAAAAGAAAGAAAAGAAAAGAAAGAAAAGAAAGAAAAGAAAAGAAAAGAAAAGAAAAGAAAAGAAAAGAAAAGAAAAATTCCATTTTACTTTTGACTTTGTCCAGGGCTCTAATAACTTTCATGGGTCAAAGAAAAAGAAATCTTGTTTCTCTTGAGCTCTCATATTCTGCATCTGACACACTTGAGGCAGTCTTGAAGGGATTTTTTTTTTCAATTTAAAAATACAGTTTAAATAAATAAATAAATAAAATTTAAAAACCAGTTCCAATCACTAGAACACATGCCAGTTACCACACACCCCTCAGACCCAAGTCACACCTGCTGTAAACTACGTGACCTGCAGGCCACATCCCGCTCCGGCTGTTTTGTCACCACTCCTAAGATGCATGCAGCTGCATCCAGGGCTCTCTTAGTGCAGCTTTTGGTCACATTTCCAAACCTTTAGGGATTGAGGATTTTCAAAATAATTTCCTGTGACACTCAAAACAGCCAGCTTTCCTTTTGTGGGACTTAGAAAATTCTGGCCAACTTTGCAGCGGGTGATGTTTGATCTGTGCTTTTGCTCCAGGTTTCTCCCACATGAGCTCACTTTTCTTATCCCCAACTTGTGAGAATAGGAACCGCAAGTGTCCATTCCATGCTTTGCTCTTTATTTATGTCGTGTGATAAATGCATCTGAAAAAAAATGCATTCAGAACCGAGCGATGCTCACGCCAGGCTTGGATCGGCTCTACATCAGCCACTTTCCCTGAGATCAATCCCTACCATCAGAACACCGTTTATTTAGTGGCACTAATGGGACATCTAGATCTGCTTTCTTTTCTCAAACTAAATCACTCTGCGAGGTCGATAGTCCCTGACTCTAAAACTGGACCCATTATGTTAATTTTAATGGTTAGCCTGCAGATGCTCTGTCTAAAGACTCTGTTCTAGGAATGAGCTTGGTTTTAGAAGAAAATGACTTGGGTAAAGTGTTCCTGAACTCCTTCTGTAAGACCAGATCCAAAAGGACAAGGCGCAGCTAAGCCTTTGTGACATGATGCTTTGGCATCATAAATGGGATTATATGAGGTCCATTAGTTGAGCACCTACAACGTGACAAGACGATTGAGTTACAAAATAAATCATGTCTTCCCTGCATTCAAAATTCAAATCTGAACAGAAAAATTGACATAAAAGCAATAATTAAAAAGACAATATACGGAAGACACACACACACACACACACACATGAATAGGCGTTTACAGAGAATGCGTCATCAAGCGTGAGCAGGACCACAGCAACCATATACAATGGGATAAATAATCCACTGGAAGGAAGAGACTGAAAGGTGTGACTATATGAATGTGTATGGAGTGTTTGGCGAATAGAAAACGGCCCTTCTGGGGCGCCTGGGTAGCTCCTCCGGTTAAGCCTCCAACTCTGGGTTTTGGCTCAAGTCAGGATCGCAGGGTCGTGACATCGAGCCCCGCGTTGGGCCCTGCGCGCAGCAGGGAGTCTGTGTGGGATTCTCCGACTCCCTCTCCTTCACCCCCTCTCCCTGCTGGTGTGCTCGCGCTCTCTCTCTCAAATAAATAAATAAATACATCTTAAAAAAGAAAAAGAAAAAGAAAAAGAAAAACATGGTCCATCTGATCTGGTTGGTCTGCGAGCAGTATTCAAAGATGATTCCGAGTAGTAAGTGGGCCTGGCCACCGCGGAGCGCTAGGAGGCCAGGGGCCTGCCAGGGGGCCAGCGCCTCTGGCGCACTGAGGTCCCCGGAACTGGTTACACGTCCAAACAGTTCCTGATTCAGCATGGTTGGGGTGGACTAAGAATTCTATGTATTTAGCAAGCACCTCAAGAACTGTGGGCCCAGACCACCACCCCCAGACCCGTCCGCGGGGCCCCTGCTGCAGGCACCCCCCCAGGGGCCCTCATGCCTCGAGGGTCCTCCTCTGACATTTCCAAGTTCCCTCGGCTGCGCTGCAGCATTGCACACACTTGGAGCCACGTGGGCTCCGGCCTCTCCCTTTCAGGATCCTCTTCAATCCCCTACAGTCGTGGGGTCAACACACCCCGGGAGCTGCAGGGCTGGTACCCGTGGGGCTGTCTCCCGGCCCCAGTATTTCTTCCACGCAATCGCCTTAGCTTGGGCGGTTGCAATAGAGCTGGCACACTGATGGCAGGTGCCTCAGTCACACGGGACACGCCCCAAGGTCAGGCCTCGGGTGCACGGACACATAGACACGAGGACCTTGAGCCACGGATGACCTGTGTTGGCTCCTGCCCTCCCACTGACACTTGCTCCCCGGCGAGCTGACGTCCACGGCAGTGCGCCCTCTGCTCAGAAGCACCTGATGCGGGGGCCTGTGGGAGGCACCCTGGATGCTGTTCACACCTGAAATCCAAGGTTTGCCCATGGCCCCCGCTGCTTCCGGGCCACGGGTCAAAGGCTTTCACAGGTGGTCCCCCTTACTCCGCCCTGCCAAGGGGCCGTGCTCATTGATACCCTTTCTTCCCTCTGATTAAGGCGGGTCACTCCCACCTCCTAGGTCAGTCTGAAGCTATGCCAGGGGAAGGATGGAAGCTCCCACGATTTCTAGTATTTCAGCTAAACAAATATTTGTTAAGTGGATTGTTAAGTGATCCAGACCTGGTGCAAGGTTTGGGAATATAAGGCTCAGTTGAGTCATGACCCCTATTCTTAAGGAAATCACAGCATGTGATGGACACATAAGATAAACGAATAAAAGTTATTGTGGTAACTCCCATAACAGTAAGAAGCATGAATCACCACAGATACATAAAAGAATAAGCAGTTAATGCTGCCCAGATTCGATTTAAATCAAACCAGAATATGTTTTTAAAGAAGTCTTCATTCAAGCAGTAAATATTTTTGTGTGTGCTTGTGCTGCGCCAGACATTACACCCAGTCGCTGAAGATGGAGGCAATTGTCAAAGAATAGTGTGAATGACACCAAGTTTCAAGCTGAAACAAGTTGAATGATAAATGAACCGTCCTTAGGCTGTGGTCTTTCTCTGGCACGTCTTCCTCATCTGTTAGAGATGAGAGCAATAATTTTTGTAAGGATTGCTGAATAAATGAAAGGACAATGGAATGTTTCTGAATCTTTTTTTTTTAATCGTCATTTTTCTCAAGCCCTTACTGGGGTAAGACCCCTTATTTAGAGCCTTTTCTTGGGTTTTACTCCCCCTAATTACAACCTACACAAAGTGTGTTCATTAAGAATCGATCCCCATTTGACTGATAAGTTCCTCAGCAAAGTTTTAAAGGCTGCAAATAATCTTAGTGATGAAAATCCAGTTACGTTGCCATCCATGTACATCCAGTTTCTCAGTATATTTTGTCATCAGACTTCATAGCAAGCCTCTCCATTGAATGCTAGCAGTGGGATATCCTTATACTCAAACTCAAGGAGCTGTTGGGGTGTGTGTACCAGCCTCATCTTGTCATTGGAAGGAATAATTCCTTATACTAATATGTAATTCCCTGTAATGTGCCTGATTGGCCAACTGAAATACTGCACTCTGAAAGTGGCAGCATTTCTTCTTACTATTATTGCCAACATTTGATTCAGCAGCTGTAAAGGTACCCCCTGAACCTAATATCACAGTTACAAGAGGCTAATTAATATCATCATAGATTTTGGGGGCAGTTTATTAGTCTACTTTGAGTTGCTTACTCTATCAGATCTGAGTGTTCAAAAGTCATGACTCCTGTGGGTGATGAATTTAGTCTAGAGAACAGCTGATACGACATGAAAAATTTAATTGCATTGAATTTAGAGACTTTTTCTTGAAGAGCCTTTGAAACATTGGACTGGTGATGAATCATGTTACAAAAGGGTAGACCTTTAGGGATGCCTGGGTGGCCCAGTGGTTAAGCGTCTGCCTTCAGCTCAGGTCATGATGCTGGAGACCTGGGATCGAGTCCCACATCAGGCTCCCAGCAGGGGGCCTGCTTCTCCCTCTGCCTGTGTCTCTGCCTTTCTCTGTGTGTCTCTCATGAATAAATAAAGAAAATCTAAAAAAAAAAAAAAAAAAAAAAAAAAGAGTAGACCTTTAATCCATTTCAACCGTGTGGGATAACAAAAACATGGTGGCCAAAATATTGAGGATATCATTTCTTTAATCCGATAAAATATGGGATCAGTTAAGAATGGTTAGTGATTAAGTCTTTTTTAAAATGGTCAATTATCATTTTTTAAACCTATGTATTCTGATAGCGACTTTCTTTGTTTTTCCACATATATCTCATATGTGACAAATATTTATAGACTTCAAGTTTCATAGAACTTTATGTTATGCTGTCACTTCATAAAAGGATTCCACTAGCCTGAATTTGGGATGTCTTTTGGCTTTCCCTCTCAATGATGTTTTAATTTTGTTTCTACAAGAAAGTATGGTTACATGAATACTGTCTTTGAACTTCAGCTTTAAATTAGCAGTTACTGACAAGTGTAGGGATTCAACACACAAAAATCCCAATGGCATTGATATTATCACCTTCAAGTATTTGCTACAGAGAGTAAAAAACTGAATTCCTTATTACAGCACGTTAAGGCAAAAGTTTTCACATCTGAAAACATATAGGAATCAAGCAGTGGGCTTAATATAACACTAAGAAGATACTAATGATTCTGAGTCATAATGTAGACACGCTGTTCTCTAGAAAGGAGACAATGAATGGAATCTGAAATTACAGTGTCTTTTTATATTTGGCAGCAAATTTTTCCCATGATTGATTATCTTTATATCAGTTTCATTGGTCTCACTAAATTCTGGATCATTGATCACCAAAGTGGGGTGCAAGCAATCAAGGACAAAATAGAGGATAGATTTGGAGTGTAGGAAATGTATTAGAGAACTTGATTTCACTTTTTAACTTGTCCTTTTTAACTATGTTTTATAACTCACAAGATGTATAAATAAAATAATAAACTATAATATTTGTAAATAAACATGTTAAAAGTGCATACTCAGAAATTTTACGGATGCTGAGACTAGTTTCAAATGTCTGGAAACTGTTACTGTAGATTATACAAGTTTAGATTATGCTTCCATAATAAACGATACACAGATTTTGATCCTTAACACCACAAAGTGCTATTTCTGCGTTACCCAGTGTGTGCTGGGGGTCTGGGTGACTACTCTCCAAGGCAACCGTACTCCATCTAGTGTGAACCAGTGGGGGAGAGTCTAGCATTCTATAACTACTTCACCGTAAACACACGGTCTCCTAGATTTGAGCAGTAGGGAAAGAGGAAGGAGATAAGTGTGCATAAAATTTTTTATCATTTATCGGCAAAACAAAGCCCCAATTATGCCTAATTTTAAGGCCATAAGGCCATGAATTCTGTCATAAATGAGAAATATTGGTAAGCAAATCAAATATCCATCACATTCTTTAAACACAGATCTAAATTGTAATACAGCTTATATAATTCAAATATTATAAATGTACACACACACATATATGCACACATTTTCAATACTGATCATAGAGATGTATATATTTACATTATAGTGAAAAATCAGGATGTCCATCTTTTAATTAAATACCATATTATGAAGTTATAGCCTATAAATTAGAGTAGCTTATATTTCTGCTAGCCTATATTTATTTGAAAATCATCTTTTTATATAACATATCAAATCACTAAATAAAAAGAAGATAAAAATATCCTTTCCAGTCTATTTGGCATTATGTACAAATACTTGAAAACTATTTATCTTCCACATTATGATCATATTATATTAGAAGTTAGAATTAAGTTAGAAGAGAGGAAATTTGATTATAAGAAAATTTGGAATTTTAGCATTCCTGTTCTACAGAAGCAACTGAGGTATTTAAATTAGTATTTTTTTAATACAGACAATTTACTGGTTTCTATGCCAAATTCCATCAGTTTAAGGGGTCTTGGCTTTTCACAGCCAAGTTTTTAAGTATGAGGAAATTGTAAATGAAAACATATTGTGTCCTCTGATCTTGGAGGTGGCAGCTTTTGCTACATAACTGGGTAGGAGATTGATCTCATTCTTTGGTTTTCCTTTTTATGATGAAGAATTTAAATTTGTTCTATTTTAACCAACAGTCAAAAAAATATTGCCTAGCCTTGGTGAAAGAGCGGTGCTTCATAACTACATAATAGCTTCATCAACAAATAAGAGTCTGCTTCCTGCAGTGAAGCCACAAATATGTTGAAAGTCTGTAGCCTCCTGCTGGATGTACAAAGATCTCTGCTTGAGTCCCTTTTGGGCCATTTGCCTTCCTTGTGGTGGCAGTGGTTGTCTGGCTGCATTGGTGTACATCTAAAACACATCTTACAGAATTTTTAATAATGCATTCTTGGGGAAAAAGGGAGAACATCTTTTTCCTATGCTATAAGCACTTAAAGCACTCCTCTGATGACTTATTATGTTGTGTGGTTTGTTTGTGTTTTTTTGACAATTGAAGATTGATTAAATAGGGGCATACAGAGGGCTTTTAAGGGAAAGTGAACAGAAGTACTTGAAACTTTTCATTATTATCAAGCTTATTTTATATTCATTTTTTGTCAATGCTACACAATCTATAATGGTGAAGCTAAGATCACAACTGGGATTATTCATAGGGAGTTAAACAAGCCACACTCATGTCACCTGAACGCCTTTCATCTGGGCAATAACAAGTCCATTGCATTTACTTGTTCATCCAGTCCCCAAATTGTTATCATCAGTGAGAATATGTTCCCAGCTCTAAGTAATTATCATCCAAGAAAAAAGAAAAGAAAGAAGAAAGAAGAAAGAAAGAAAGAAAAAAGAAAGAAGAAAGAAAGAAAGAAAGAGAAAGAAAGAAAGAAAGAAAGAAAGAAAGAAAGAAAGAAAGAAAGAAAGAAAGAAAGAAAGAAAGAAAGAAAGAAAGAAAGATTCTTCTAGGTAAGACTTTCGAGAGGGCAAGTATCTTGAGTATTGTCTGACCTACTTATACTGATTATATGATTCAACGATGACTTCAGCGAATTTTCCCTGGAGAGTTTCCTTCCGCCCTGTGTCTTTCACAGCAATTTAGGTCTATACTAGAGCAAACAGACCTTGTCCATTTCTATTCTTTTTTATTTTAGAAGCAAGTTTCACATTCTTCAGTAAAATCATCTGGAGGTTAACAGCAATATATTATGAAATGTTTTCTAAGGTTACCTTGCTGTATGTCTAAGATAGATTTTTAAATGATTTTTAAAAACACATTTAAAAACACATTTAATGTGTTCTTTAAAATCTCATAAGCTTATCATGAAATTTTGATATTTTCTACATGAAATTCACCTATTTACCTCTGGGCTGGATTATAATTTAGGTATAATGGAGAGGTATGTTGATTTCTTAAACATATAAGAATTCATAGATAAAATCAAAGGTTTAGTTGATTCCTATTAGTTAGCTGGTTCCTGTCCCCAGACTCTTAAATTTTATATTCTGTGATTTGTAAAACAGATGATTCCTTTATGATCCTTAGGAAACTTTCTTGACTATAGATCTTCTTTGTTTTTAGGTAGATTATTCCTCACTAATGATCTAAATTACTCAAATTCAAATACCTCATTATTTTGCACCATTCAACCAAATATTAAGTCATAAATAAATTTTAGGATCTTTAGCCTGCATATACATCGTTTCTCATTTTCAAGCAAAATAATTTTAATTTCTTAATTTCCATTATTTAGATGGTCAACAAAATGCTTTGTCATGCCATTTTCAGTTTTTCTGCTTTCTTCTTAACTCGTAAACTTCAATCCTGGGTCAATGCTAGGATAAAAGAGACGACCTCACAGCAAATACTTGGTTGCAGTACTCCAATATCCTGATTTACACCTGCTTAGCCTCTTCTACACTGCCTTTAGTTCACTAGATTGTAAATATTTTTCCCCCCTGCCATTTCACCTCCAGGGAAAATCTAACAAAAGGAACAGGTAATATTTTGTTCATCCCACTTAGAAAGCTTTCTTAACATTATGGAGAAAATGTATAATAAACTTGATTCTTGAGATTACATATCAAGGCTATGCTCTCCCAGGAATCTTGTACTCAACAGGTGAATGTGCAAATGCCTGAATAACAGAAGAAACGAGTTCAGGTTTAGGAAGTTCCTTGATTCTGGAAGTTGTTTGAATACGAGGTGTTGTTTCCAGAGTCCTTGGCAAGGGTTTCCTTCCAAAAAGCCTTTGTGAGGAGGGTCACGGCACAGTGCAGCACAAAAGCCGCCAGAAGTAACCCTTCTCACTCAGCCCACCGCTAGAACTAGCCTAGCCCAGGCACACTGAGTTTCTACTATGTGTCAAGCATTTATGCACCTTATCTCACCTAATGCCTACATTAGCCCTGAACAATAATATATCCTCATAATCCTAAATTCACACCTTAGGATATAAAAGTGTAGAGGCATTGCATTGTTCAAGGTCATGTGGCCAGTTCGTGGCAGAGTCCGAATTCACAGCCTGGCCTATTTGACTGCCAAGTGAATGCCTTGACTTTTTATGCTGTATTGCCTGTGCTTTGTGAATACTTCCAGGGTCATGCCAATTTGTACCTTTTATGATGTCCTCTCCCCACTCAGACTAAGCAACAGTTCTGGGGAGTTTATTATTAAGCATCTTTATTTGCTAAATTTTAAACTGAAGACAAAAGACTTTGCACAAAAATAAACTAAACAATTTTTTAAATCCTCTAAACTATAATTAGCACAAATTTAAATGGCAAATATCAAGTACTGAAATAAAACAACTGAAACGCAATTATGCTAAACTGTAGCCTCTTTACTAGAACAAAAAATAATGAAAACCATAAAGTAATTATCGGTTGCAGGGAACATTGGATCTCCTGCCCTCATGAGGTCTACTTTAACTAGGAAGAGTGCATCATGCTCAGATTAAAATATTCTGTTTATAGTAAGCATTTTTACTTATAAAGATATTTCAGAGTTAATTATTTGAAGCCACTACTGTCACAGACAAAACACATAATATTTTCAAGATTGTATCTTGATATTTTTAAGCTAGACCCAAAGTAGCAGTAAAGCAATATGAAGCTGTAGAAACTATCCAGATCTTTCAACCCTGCATGCTTTAATAGCCCAGGGTTATTGCAAAGCTGTCCTGTTAATTCCAAAGGAGCCACTATTATAAGTTTAAAGTGGGAATAATTATCTTACAAGAGAGGAGATAGAGAATTATCCTAAGTTTCCAAAGGGAAGTATTATTCTCTTAAAAACTTTATGGCTTTAAAAAATAGTTGTTTCATTTGACAAATTTCACTAATTGACCAGTAAACAAAAGTATAAAAATGGGTTCAAATGATTTTATAATGTTGAACAATAAGTGAAATCACAAAGTATTTCTTCTTGGCTGCCAACTTTTTCTTTGTTTTAGGAGCACAATCCAGTTCCCAGTTAAAGTGTTCTGGCTTTTCTTTGAAAACTACTTATTTGCTTCTTGACTACAATCATGTGCTTTCAATTTCTTTTGCATTTTACCACTTACTTTCTACAGCATTCTTTTATGGATGAACGACTGCCTGGCAAAATAGAAACTGAACCACAGTATGTAATTAAGTTCTTTGCACAATGGAAGTTAGTCATCGACACAATTAAACCACTGGCTTCAGAATCCAACACCGAAGGAATGAACGGCATAACCAAAGCACTCATTCCAATAAGATTTTCCCTAAATTGTAGGATTGAAGAGATCTGCCTGCTTTTTTTGGTATCCCGACAAAAATCCAAAATAAATTCTCCTTCCAAATCTGAAAAGAATTCATGTCAGATGGTATCTTGTTTCCCCCATATTCATTTTTTGAAGTTTTTTCATTGCTTCACTTCAAAACATTAGTGACAAGATACAATAATTTAGAGATATTTTTCTTCAAACCTTCCCCCAAAACCATAAAACATAAAAATCTACTTTTTTAAATAAATAATTTAGTAACAATTAGTTATTTTGAAATAATGCATAATGTAATAAGTGCTATAAAATATAATATGCAATAGTCAAATATAATTTAATGTTTTATTTTTAAATTATAAGTAACACGTTTTTTTATTTTTTAAAAAAATTTTATTTATTTATTCATTAGAGACACAGAGAGAGAGGCAGAGACACAGAAAGATGGAGAGGCAGGCTCCCTGCTGGGAGCCCAAGAGGGACTTGATCCCAGGACCCCGGGATCACAACCTGAGCCAAAGGCAGACACTCAACCTCTGAGCCACCCAGGCATCCCAACACAGTTTTTTTTAAAACACTTTTAGTTAGAAATGATTTATTTAGAAATGCTGTAGAACTGCCCTAACTTCTGACACAAAATTCAATTTCAAATTAATGGTCAAACATGTATCTAGATTTAAAAAATGTATTGAAGAGCCACTAAGTGGCTGTAAATATACTGGAAGAAACAAGGAAGTTTCCTTGTATCTTCGTAGTAGATATGGTTTGGTTTTGAAATTTTTATTTTTCCAAGTGAGATATGAGAGTAAAAATCTTGAAGAGGAAACAATACAAGGTCAACTAATCAATTAATACAAATATTTCTAATTATCCCCTGCCCTATGATCACAGCATTTATTGTTTCACACTAATATGTTCCAGTTGGAGCAATTAGGAATCCAGATAAAAGTATAAAACGTAGAATCATGCATTTAAATAGATGCCATAAAGTCATGACTACCCTTATCCTTGATATCAATATAATGTCGAAAGGCTTTTATGTAAATAATACTGAGTCTTACATGATCTTACTGCTTGTCAGTTACCCAGAAAATTCCTCCTTTGATATTTCTCCTGTAAAGTTTTCATTACCATAACTAGCACATGTAGACTTGACCACAATCAGATATATAAAAACATAAATATTGAGAGAACCTCAAGGTATGCTGCAATTAGTATTTCTGATACGATTTTTGATGAGGCATTTGCTTTTCCTTTGATGGAGGATCATAAGTATTTTCTGGTTGATAGCAACTGAGTGTGGTTATTTGAGTTACTTATATAACCTCAAAAGCATTTTATGAAATTTGAATTTGGAAAGATACCCATGAAGTTGCAAGAAGAAAAATGGAGGAAATAAGGAAACATTGTGAGCACAGTCTGGTTTTGAAAGTTTTGTTTTCAATTTGCCTGTGAGCATACTGCATCTAGCTCTCACTGGAATGCATCACCATTAGCTCTTTCCTTAGGACATTAAAAATCCTGTTTCCTCTTTCTCAAATGCTACTATTCCTTCATAGTAAATTGCTCAGTGTTTTGTTTTCGCTATTTTCTCCAAGGAATTTATCTGTTAATGCATTGGTGAATACCTGCAGATTAGTAAATTGCCTCTTTAGAGAGAGGAAGGAAGGCTTTCTGCCTTAGAAGATAAGGAGCTCTCAAAAATGTGAGAACTTTCAGGCTTTGAGTGTTCTTGTTGGAGAATGTTTTGACACAGATTTTTCCTTTTGCACATGGGAGGCAGGCAGCCACTTACTTGATCTAAAGCAAGGGAAAGGCAACATCTGGCTTCAGGGTTGATATTACTGAGACCATCATCTAATTTGGTTTAAATAAGGCTGGAGTAATCTGAGTCACTGAAGAATAGAGTGGAAGATATAATTAACTATCCCATGATCAAGTTAGAGAGTGACACAAGTGGGTTGTAAAAGAGAACAGGGATTAAAAAATAAAATCTGCATCGGATAAAACATTGGCAGGGTGGAACTTATTGGTTTTGTTGCTCAAAAAATTTCCAAAGTATTGGTTGAAGAGTGAGATGGGTTGGTTGCTAGGAGTGGCCCTGAAGAGGCATGGATAGGATGTCCCGGCTTGCAGGGAGCTGTGGTAAGAAGCTGAGGTCACAGGTCAGCAGAGGCAACCTTGGAGCTTAGTTGTTCTGCTCAGTCACCTGGGCCTTTGCATTCTGGCCGGTGCAGGCTTTCCTTGGCCTCCAGTGGAAACACCACCAAGATTCCTACATGGCTTCGCACGTGAATTCTTTTAAGGGGGATGATTTGGGGGTTAATATATCCATCTTTTCATGCTTCTACCCTAAAATTAATTATTGGGTGATTGTCACGTGTCACCCATTACAAGATGTGAATCTTTATATCTAGGAGGCTGTTAGATTCTACCTAAAGAGAGAAATGGGTCCCTGAACGGTCCCCACAAGGGGTCTGGGGAACATACGGAAGGTTCATGTAACATAGACTAAGGGGATTGGTTAGATCTCAGGCAGCCGGGGCTCCTCAACAGTAATGAAAGACAAAGGGAAAGAGGAGGAAAGACCAGGATGTTCCAAGGAGCAGGAGCTGCAAAGCCTAGAAATGAAGAATGAAGAGTCTGAAATTTTAGAATCAGAGTGTGCAAGAGGGCCTCAGCCATCAGACCCCGAGGGGTACTTAACGGCCTCAATATATACTCGAAATTTTTCCTCCAGCCAATAGCAAACCACTGGAGAGGTAATACCTTCTGTGGATCTGCCTTTTAAGAAGATTCTTTCAAGCACAGTGAAGACAATTTCTGGAAGGGAGCAAGATTAAGGGTCGGGAAACCAGTTGTGCGGGTGGTAAGGTCAGGAGAAAGGGCAACGATTACATCTTTTCAGAGTGGAGACAGTGTAGATTATGCCTCATTCCATAACTTCTCATGTTTACTTAAATATCATGCTCATTACTTGATAGGCTCTTCTGCTCCCTTTTAAACTTAAGAAAGTGTGATTTTCCTTTTTTTGTTTTAAATTAACTCACGATTCCTGGACAGACTGTAATGGACTCTGTCAGATACGGATAAGCCTTAATTAAGAGAATATATCTTCACCAAATAAGTTTATATTAAGTAAACAGGAAATTCATAAATGGAGTGTCATATTCTAAACATCTTTTTATAATTTATTTCAAGAGTGAGATTTTGTGAGAAATTTTCCTTCTAAACCAGTGCTTACTTACCAAGCATACCGAAGGACTCATGCTTTTGTGGCCTGCGCTTCCATTGCATAGGTGAGTTGACAACTTTTACATCAATATTACATTAGCCAAAAGCTCAACTTTCCTGTTTCTACATCTACCATTGCTTAACAGATTTTCTGTACTAGAACCTTTATATGCTGAAATAAAATTATTTTAAAAAATAAAGACATTGAAATGGACATTTATAGAATATCAAAAAAAAAACACAAATATCTAGCATGCTGTTAAAAAGAAATGAAAATGTTACTGCTAGAGAGTAATGGAAACCCTGACTTCCGTTAGTTTGCTTTATACTAAAATCAATAATTCTAGGGATCCCTGGGTGGCGCAGCGGTTTAGCGCCTGCCTTTGGCCCAGGGCGCGAGCCTGGAGACCCGGGATTGAATCCCACGTCGGGCTCCCGGTGCATGGAGCCTGCTTCTCCCTCTGCCTGTGTCTCTGCCTCTCTCTCTCTCTCTCTCTGTGTGACTATCATAAATAAATAAAAATAAATAAATAAAATAAAATAAAATCAATAATTCTAAATTTTATATTATAGGTGGGCCACATTAAATAATGAAAGAGCTTATTAAAATCAAAATATGTGGGTTGGAGCTTTGGTTTCTTTTGTTGATAGTATATCATAATATGCTCATCTTTTGGGGGCCTCAGATAGGATTTTTTTAAATGATTTTATTTGAGAGAACAAGATAGCATGAGGGGGAGGGGGAGGGGCAGAGGGAGAAGCAGCTCTCCCCATCCCCTCTGCCCCCCTCCCCCACTGAGCAGGGAGCCTGACACGGGCTCCATCCCAGGACCCTGAGATCATGACCTGAGCCCGAGGCAGACGCTTCACTGACGCTTCACCCAGGCGCCCCAGTATCATCTCTTTCTTGATTAGAGAGTTTAATGAGCTAATTACCAGGAAAGTTTGAAGTCCCAGCTAGATTTTTATGCTATTGCCCTCCTACAAGGGGATGCCTGCTGCACGGTAATATACTGCAAACTACATTATGATAAGAGCCTTGCATTTGAGGCCAGTTACCAAGCCGCCTATATATATACACACAAGGTGTACTGTGCTTCACGAGTGCTTTTGCATCTTGATTGCATTAGATAATATTTAAAATTCTTTCTAGTTCTGGATTACTATGAGTTTTTGGATTTCAGTCATGTATACCTTCATAAATATATAGACTACTTAGTAATGGAAAATGCCATAAGACTTGCTAGTAGCCACAGGCTTGTAAAATATAAGAGCTTTATATGAAATTTCTTCTAGACAGCTACTAGGTATCCCAAAGCATTAGCAAGCTGTATGCTTGCATAGATTCTGTCCAGATATAAGGATTTTCCCAGTAGCTGAACAATTTACATGTTTCAATAACACTAGAATAAAGCCTTTGAGAGTCAATGACAGCTAAGATCACAGCTAAGATAAATTAAATATTTTTTTGTGATCCTTAGAGCCAAGGATTAATGTGCATCTCAAATATATGAATGTGCCCTGGAAAAGGTCGTGTTTTTCATACAAAATATGAGCCTTTTGGTTTTGTACACTTACCAAGTTATCCCCACTTTAGCAAAAATAAATGTTTTCACAATCTCTGCAATCAAGCATTATAATTGTCATTGTTTGCATTGAATAGGAATGCAAGATTTAGGGCAGCTAAATCAAATATAGTCAATAGGGATGTAATGAAATATAGATGTCAAAGTCCAGATGTTCACTCTTGAAAATTAAGTTTTGCAGGTATATAGATTAAAATGTCTGAGGATTGATCAAGTAACTGAAGCTCCATGGACTTGTGAACAGGTCTTGGCAGGATGATGATGATGATGATGATGATGATGATGATGTGTGTGTGTGTGTGTGTATGTGTTTGTGTGTGTTCTAATCACAGAGTTTTAAATTTGGGGGGCCATATTAAAAATCAGAAATATTTATATAATAATCTAGGTATTGCTCACTTTTTGAAAACCAAGAATGATAAGGAGCTGGACATAAGCTTCTGTTTTGGCACTCATTTACATTTATTTGAGACCTATAAACATTTGAGTTTGAAGCACAGTTTTGGACCAACTCAAAGATTCCTTGTCTTTTTGACATATACAGTAAGTTATTAACACTCCAGAAGCACTATGAATAGAGAATTTATGAAATTGTTCAATATATATAGGGTCGAAAACTATTCAATTTTAGTTATGGCTATACAAATTCCAACATTTTTTACACAAAGTCCTGAAAATCAGACATCCTTCGTGAATGCTCTAACCTGGAGCCTATTTCATCTCATTGGACATATGAGAAATCATAAGACCCGAGGGGTCTCAATAGTTACATGAATCATTATGCAAAGTTTGTGACATAAATCTTCACTGTTTATAAGTAAATTTTTTAAGTAAGTTTTTGTTTCAGTAACTTATTTCTAACAGATGAAATTGCTGAGTAGTTAAATTCACTGGAGGTGATATTACTGTAACCCAAAGTAGGTCTTCATTACAACAGACTATGAAGATTATAAAAGACAAAGGGACTATGAAGATTATAAAAGACAAAGGGACAATGAAAGAGAGATTTTGGAGATACCATGGTCAATCATGCCTATAGTTTTATTTATTTTTTTATGCCCATAGTTTCATACTGGAAAATTCATGGTTATCACAAGAAGCAAAATCTGAACCTATATATTTTGAGAAAACATTTGGAGAGAAAACACTATAGGGTGGCCATGTAGAGTTTTGGAGATTTTATTCTGAAAGAAAAATCACTTTAAGCTCCTTTGCTGAAAGACTTCTCAATGGTCATATAAGCCTCCCACCAAGTTTGCTTTTTCTAAGCCATAGCAAACAGACATCATACTTTTAAATGGCAACAAAGAGAAAATACTCTTCTTACCATAGGCAATGAATAGAAGTTATAACTACTCATCTCCACTTTACAGAAGACAACACTCAAGAGTGTGTTAATAAATATCTTTGAATCTTAGTACTAATGAAATTTTTTCTTATTTTAATTCTTGTGTTCATGCTGTTTGTAAAGTCATGCAACAAACTAGTGCTCATTAGTTAGGAAATGGTGTTGACATCTATTTTACCAACATCACCATCTCAAATGTTCATAAAGCATAAAAGGTATGTAAATATGTGTACATATTTTTTATTTTATTCAAATATGTAAAGCTTTTTGGAAAAATATGTCCTATGGTTTTGTCCTGTGGAATTATTTTTCAAAAAAGAATAGGAAACACACACACACTTAAGATAGACAGTATTTCATTGTCAGTTTTAAGATAATAATAGGAAACATAATTTTATGAGTCATAGCCTACTTGACTTTAATCCTTTTAGACATTGCAACCATTTGATTAAGTGCTATATGAGCTTTCTCTTCCAACACTCTCAAAGTGTCATCTGTCATAGCCTTGCTGTCACAGCCATAAAATATGACTGTCTAATGATATTAGAACCAAGAAATATGACGTTGGGTTTGGCATTTCAGATCAAAATGTTTCTTTACTGTAAACCATGTAGTATGGTCCCTGTGTACATAATGAAGGAGAAAATATCAATCGAGACCATGGGCATGGTAGATTTTGGGAAAAAAAAAAAAGACTGAAAAAAATGGTAACTTTACTTATTACCATATTTAATGCAGAACACCATGAATAAAGACCTATTGTCTATTAATTTTGATTTTTTTCTAAGTAAACAGTTTTGCATTTATTACTGTGAGCTAGTGGAAAGTTATGCATTTGGGCTAAGTCACTTAATCAGATCACTGGCAATAGCTTGAGTTGCCTCCCTTAATATTGCATCAGATTTTTTTTGTTGTTGTTGTTACCTGGTCCCAAGTAAATGTGAAGTATAATCTCATGAGCTTTAATATAAAATAAATATTTCATAGTTCTTTTTTAAGAATATATAATCCAGCTGTATGATATTGGGAAAGTTACTTACCTTTTTTTAATTTTTTATTTGTAAAACTGTGCTTCCAATAAGTAATTTTTCACATGCATTTCTCCATTCACAAAAGAGTGCTTAACATGTAGTATGTACTCAATAAAAGATAGCTATATTTTTCATTGGGACTATTGTTGGAAACATACAATAAATCCATTCCTGTCCTTATACAATTATGTGGTGTACGCCTGTAATTTGAAAATTCACATCACTATACATCAACATGATTAAACAACTCATAGAGAATACGAGGTAGTGCAACAGAACTAATTGAAGAGACAGAGTGGTTTTAAGAATTGTTGCTTTGATTCATTGAGCTACATGTACTTTGAAATGTGTTAGAAGAGACAAGAAATAAATGCACAAAGTAGACTAGTTTATAAGGCAGGAAAAGATGATAGTTAGAGAAAAAACCCCATATATTGAATGGAGGGAAGTTTAGCCAGACTATTGGATATGGAGAGTATGGCATACTTATTTAACAAACAACCACTGAGAACAGTGTGAAAAACTCATCAACATAGGATCTGCTTTCCAAAAACAAACGTGCAAGTGGTGGAACTGGGAAACATATAAATACCTTCAGATAAACTTACCAGACTGTACAACTGTACAAAAGGCAAGAAACACTTGTGAAATGGTGCTGTGAGGATCTCCTTGAAACTTCTTTCCAGCAAAACAACCATAACTCATGAAAGTAATTAAAAAAAAACTTTAAATTTCTGGGAATGGTTCTCCAGGAATTTATAAACAGCAAATGGAGAAATATTTATTCAAAAAAAATCTGTGCCATCTTGGGGCACCTGGGTGGCTCAGTCAGTTAAGCTTCTGATGCTTGGTTTCAGCTCAGGTCATGATCTCAGGGTCATGAGATAGAGCCCTGTGTTGGGCTCTGTGCTCAGTGTAGAATCTCCTTGAGATTGTCTCACTTCCTTTGCCCCTTCCTACCTTGTGCACTCTCTGCCTCAAATAAATAAAATCTTTTTTAAAAATTCTGTGCAATCTTAGTCTGTACTACTGCATCTAAACCCAGGTCCTTCTCCTCTCTTAGCTCAGAGTAGTGAAAGCTCTACTCTGGGCTGGTACCACCAAGAAGATGGAATTCACTCTCATGCCAGACCCCAGTCTAAGGTGATAAGTTCTCCTTGAGAAGAACACACTGTGAACATTACTTATCCTCTTCCTCCAGCTCATGTTGCAAAAGCTGTATTCCAGGCAAACATAGCTAAGAGATTTGGAGTTTCCTTCATCTAGTCCCTGCTTGTGTTATGGAAACACTAACTCAGAAGTGTCTGGCTGAGAAGATGGGGGCCCATTTTCCCTTTCCCCTGGTTTGCTTACAGGGTGGAAGTTATAGGCCAATAGAAGCACACAAGAAGACAACAGTATCATACACCACCATAACTGCAGTGCCCAGTCCTAAAATAGAGCTTCAGTCCCAGAGAAGCAGGCCACTGTCCTTGCCTCCAGCTCTGGAGCAGTGACACAGAGCTTCTGTGCAGGCAGAGATACAGTCTACAAGAATACAAGGTGCAATGGTTCTCCATAAAGGGATTGATTTTATCTGAAACACAGGGAGGGACATTCATACCCATGGAGAGAGTTAAAATCGGTGGATATCTTGGTGCAGAGCAAATAAGAGATTTCTATGACAGTAGCAGGCTTCATGATAGCCACAAGAAGGCCAGATAGAAGTTTAACAGAAGAGCCATGGAAATAATTGAATAAGAGGAGCCATCCTGGGGGTAAAGCAAGTTTCAAAGACTGACCTGAGAGAAGTTTGAGTGTACCTCTGAAAGAAGTTTGAGTGGGGCAGCCACACTTTATTTGGATAAGACAATGGGAATATCTATGCCCAGAGAGTGGTTGAAAACAATATATTAATCAGCTAGTAATTAGAGGAGGGTAGCTAAATAGGATACCACTAAAGACAGACCACCCAGAGCTTAGCAGAGAGATCAGGTAAAGAGACAAAGAGCCCAAACTAAAATCACTGTTACTTCTGTATAGGTTAGAGGGACACTCAAGGCCCTACACTCCAAAAGCAATATCAGAAGCTGCACATTGAGACAGAAATAGACTTTACTGAACTAGTCCAACCAAGTCATTAAACAAATAAACAAGGAAACGATAGGACTGGGGAATGAGGTGTCAGGAGCTAGAAGTGCTACAATATATTATCTAAAATAATTTGACACAGAAACTGAGTCATGCAAAGAAACAGAAAAGTGTGATCTATTAGAAAAAAACAGACAATAGAGATTGCTTTTGAGAGAGCACAAATGATGTACGTAAAAGGCAAAGACTTCAAAGCAGCTCCTAGTAGTATCTTCAAAGAAATAAAAATGACCATGATTAATGAATTAAAGAAGTTATGATAATAATATCTCATCAAATAGTGACTATCAGTAAACAGACAGAAATTATTTTTTAAAAGGAATCAAATGAAAATTCTGGAGTCCAAGAGTGTGGTAACCAAGATGAAGAACTTGCTCAAGAAGATCAGCGGTAGATTTGAGCTGGCAGAAAGAAAAATTAGTAGTGTTGAAGTAGGATTGAGAAATAGTATGTAATGTGAAGAACAGAGAGAAAAGAGAATTAGAAAAAATAAGTATAGCTTCAGAGAAATGTAGGCTACCATTTTAAATGAAGTACTATCTGCATAATGGAGGTACATTAAAGGAGAAGAGAAAATGAAAAAGAAAAAAGTAGTGTAAAAAATAATGGCTAAAAACTTCCCAAACTTCATCAAATACATTTTTCTACACATCCAAGAAGTTCAATGAAATCTAGTAGGATAAATGTGAACAGATCAACAGTGGGTACATCATGATCAAAATGTTCAAAGTCAAGGACAAAGACAAAAATTCTGTTAGCAGCAAATAGAACTAACTTGTCAAAAAGGGAATGCCAATAAGAATAAATATGACTTATCATCAGAAACAATGGATGTCAGGAGACAGTGGTATGACGTATTTGAGGTGCTGAAAGAAAAAATAAAACTCTCAAACTAAAATCTTATAATCAGAAAACTTTCCCCAAAAAGTCACTTAAAAATTAAGGTGAAAACACAACATTTCCAGATTTTTCAAAAAGATTTATTATTTGAGAGAGAAAAAGAGAGAGAGAGCATGTGTTCAAGGGGCAGGCAGAGGGAGAGAGAGAGAGTCCTAAGCAGACTCCACACTGACACGGAGCCTGATGGAGGGCTCCATCTCAGGACTCTGAGATCACAGCCACAGCCAAAACCAAGAGTCAGATGCTTAATCCACTGCACTATCCAGGCACCCATCCAGATTTTTTAAAAATAAAAATTTCTTGCAAGTAAACATGCCACACAAGAAATACCAATGAATTATTCCAGGCTAAAATCAAGTACCATCAGTAGTAATTTGAAACATACACTTGGGAATGCTGGTAAAGATAATTATGCAGGCAATCATAAAATACAACATAATTGCATATTACTGTTTTCTTCTTTCTCAATTCATGCTATGAGGTCAGTATCACCCTGAGACCAATGCCAAACAAAAACATCACAAAAAAGAAAATGGAAAACTACAGATCAGTATCTCTCATGACCAAAGATGCAAAAATCCTCAACAAAACACCAATAGCCCATATCTACCAACATATAAAAGATATTATCTATAAATTATACATCCCATGGCCAAGTGGAATTTACCCCAGAAATGCAAGGTTGAAACCATACAATAGTCAATTAATGGGATTACCATTAATAGACTAAAGGATAAAAAGCCCCACAATAGTAACAAGAGACACAAATTATTTTTAAAATCCAGCACTCTTTGATGATAAAAATCACTTGAAAAACTAGAAATAAAAGGGAAATTACTCAACTTAATAAAGAGAATGTGTGAAAAACACACAGATAACATCATACTTGGTGGTAAAAGATTGAAAGATTTCCCTCTAAGACCAGGAAGAAGACAATAAGTCCATTCTCAGCAGTGCTTTCCAATATTTTACTTGATTCTAGAAAGAACAATCAAGCAATAGAAACATAGAAGAAAGAAGAAAGAAGTACATAGAGGAAAGAAGAAGCTTGGAAAAAGGAAATTTTAAAATCTCTCTTTTTTAATATGGTATGATCTTGTATATAGAAAATCTGAAGGAATCTATTAAAAATCTATGACAACTAATAAACTACTTTGGCAAGGTTGCAGTTTTCAATATCAATATTTAAAAGTCAGTTGCATTTCTATACACTAAATGAACAATCATCAAATAAAATTTAAAAAACAATTCAACTTACATAATTTTTAAAAATAATAAAATAAAATGGAATTAATATAACAAAATAAGTGTAATACTTGCAGTCTGAATAATACAAATCATTTTGAGAGACTTAAAGAAGACCTAATACTCAAAAAAAAAAAAAAGACCTAATAAATAATAAAGACCTAATAAAGACCTAAAGAAGACCTAATAAATAGATGGACATTCCACATTCATAGCTTGGAACATATATTAGAATTAAAATTTCAGTACTTCCAATTGATCTGGATTTCATGCAAGCCTATCAAAATTCCAACTACATTTTTTAAAGTTATTTATTTACTTATTTATTTATTTATTTATTTATTTATTTATTTATTTATTTGAGAGAGAGAGAGAGAGAAGTGGGAGGAGCAGAGGGAGAGGGAGAGAGAAGCCAAAACAGACTCAGCATGGAGCCCAATATGGGGCTTGATATCATGATCCTGAGATCACAACCTGAGTCGAAACCAAGAGCTGTTCTCTTCACTGACTGAGCCACCCAGGTGCCCTTCCAACTACATTTTTTTAAATTGACAAGCTCATCCTAAAATACATATGGAAAATTGAGATACCCAAAATAGTCAACATAATCTTAAAGAAAGACAAAGTTGGGGGACTTGCATTTTCTGATTCTAAACTTATTACAAAGCTACTGGATCAAACAGATTGATACTGGCCTAAGATAGACCCAAAATAATTAGAATAGTATTGGGAATTCTAAAATAACCATTTATATTTATGGTTATTTGATTTTTGTCACATTTGCTAAGAAAATTCAATGGGGAGAGGGTAATCTTTTCAAGTAATGGTGCAGTGAATGCTGGATGTCCACATGCAAAAGCATGAAGCTCAATTCCTTCCTTACACCATAATGAAGAATTAATTCAAGACCAAATATATGGTCTAGAATTATAAGTCTTAGAACAAAACATAGAGTAAGTTTTCTTTACTTCAGATTAGGGAAAGATGCCTTGACAAGCTAACAAAACACAAGGAAAAAAAATAAATAGATAATTTGGACTTCATCAAAATTAAAACCTTTTTTTTCCTGCAAACTCACAGAATGGGAAATATATTTGCAAACCATAAATCTGGTAAGGGGGGCTTTGTGTGCAGCATATATAAAGAACTCTTAGAACTTAAAAAGACAAATTTAAAAATGGGCATAGAATCTGAATTAACATTTCTCCAAAGAAAACCTACAAATCACGAGTGTTGGCAAGGAAATGGAGAAATTAGGACCCTCATACATTGTCCCACATTTCTTTTCAGGATGATGACAATATTCAAAATTAAATTGTGATGATGGTGACATGATGGTGTCACATGTCTGTGACTACGTTAAAACCCATTAGATTATGTAATTTTTAGCAGATCGAATGAGTTGTGAATTATATTTCAATAAAGCTGTTGAAAACTGTACATAGGAAATGTAGCTAAACTTAGCAGAAATTTAGGTGGGGAAAATTCGGACAGCATCCAGACATTTCTACTGAAATGTAGAAGGAGATAACATGCATTTTACATAAGTAGAGCCATGTCCAGGAGCCTAACAGCAGACAAAATTCAGAGAGCAGACTTCTAAGAATTTTAATATTTGAGAGTAATTAAGTAGTGGGAATTTTTATAGAATTTTTCCTGAGATTTGTTTTTCAAGATCTAGAGAAGAACAAGCATGATAGTGTTTGTGAAGTGGCCACATCTAGGAGGAGAGAAAAGTTTCAGGGGCAGAAAACTAGTCATAATCAGAGTTGACCAGGTAAACTAAATAAGATGTGGATTTGAGGATGAACCCTGGGACACAAAAATGACTGAAAAACTTTTTAAAGAATATTTGTTTTAAGATTTTATTTATTTATTCATGAGAGACACAGAGAGAGAGGCAGAGACACAGGCAGAGGGAGAAGCAGGCTCCCTGCAGGGGAGCCCAATGTGGGACTCCATCCCTGGTCTCCAGGATCACGCCTTGGGCTGAAGGTGGCGCTAAACTGCTGAGCCACCTGGGCTGCCCTAAAGAATATTTCAATTTAAAATGTAATTGTAATTGTGATTACGAACACCTAACATTAAATCAACCATTTTTAAGCACTTTTAGGTGGACAATTCAGTAACCCTACATATGTTGACATTGTTGTATAACAGATCTTTAGAATTTTTTCCATCCTGCAGAATTGAAACTCCATATTTATTAAATACAAACTCCCCCTCCCCACCCAGCCCTTGGCAATCACTTTTCTACATCGTGTTTCTATGATATTGACTATGTTAGATACTTTATGTGTATAGACTATGTTAGATACTTTATGTGTATAGACTCATACAGTCTGTGTCCTCATGTGACTGGCTTGTATCACTTTGCGTGCTGTCCTTGAGGTTCATCCACACTGTAACACAGGATCTCCTTTTATTTGAAAAGCTGAATAATATCTGTTGTAAGTATGTATCACATTTTGTTTGTCCATTCATCACTGACGGGTATTGGGTTACCTCCACCCCTTGACTATTACGAAAAATGCTATGATGAACATGGGTATACAAGTACCTCTCTTCAAGATCTTTCTTTGAATTATGTTGGATATATATCCTGAAGGGGGATGGCTGGATCATATGGTAATCCTATTTTTAATATTTTTTTTAAAACTTGCATACTGTTTTCCATAGCAACTATACCACTTTACATTCCCATCACAGTGCCCAAGGATTCCAATTTCTCCACGTCTTAGTGAGGACTTGTTTTATATTCTTTTGATAGTGGCCATCCTCGTGAGTGTGAGGTGGTATCTCACTAGAGTTTTGAATGCATTTCCCTACTGATTAATGATGGTGAGCATCTCTTCATGTGCTTATTGGCCAATGGTATGTCTTCTTCAGAGAACTGTCTATTCAAGTTATTTTCCTATTTAAATATTTGGGGTATTTGTTTCATTGTTGTTGGGTATAGGAGTTTCTTATATATTCTGGATAGTAATCCCTTATTAGATATACGATTTACATATATTTTTCCCCTTTGATAGATCAGTCTTTCACTCTGTTAATGATTCCGTTTTGTGACAGAGAATTTCTCACATAGTAAAAAGTTCTCTTCCTGTCTTTTCTTTTCTTTCTTCTCTTCTTAAGAGAAAGGGAGCTAGAGTGCAAGCCTGGGGTTGGGGGTGGGAGGAGGGAGAGAGAGAATCCCAAGCAGGCTCTTCACCCAGCACAGAGCCTGATGTGGGACTTGATGTCAAGACCCTGAGATCATGACCTGAGATGAAATCAAGAGTTGGGTGCTTAACCGACTGAGCCACCCAGGATCCCTGCTTTCTTTTTTCTTTTTCCA
Organism: Canis lupus familiaris; assembly: GCF_011100685.1. Classification (NCBI taxonomy): domain Eukaryota; kingdom Metazoa; phylum Chordata; class Mammalia; order Carnivora; family Canidae; genus Canis; species Canis lupus. Next base: position 890,188 of record NC_049254.1, read on the forward strand.
GAAAGAAGTGCTACTTACAAAAGGGCAGCCCTTTACATTGATTCAAGTTGAAAACACATTTCTCCAGGCTGCTGTCTCTAGGCAGACCACAGTGTGGACCACTATTTCCACGCCTTCTGGACACCGAATAACGATATTATAACCCTGATGCTGCTGATTCTGAAAACTTGCCATAGCTGCCACTCCTGACACTGGGCTCACCAGAAAAAGCTCACTCTGGTTCCTGCTTCTATATCTCACTAACTTCAAAAGTTGTGGCAGCTTCACATGCTTGGCAAAAACCTAAGTGAGAAAGTCTGCCAATGCTTTAGCTACAAGTGAGGAGTGGAGAGTGAACAGCAAGTCATTCTCAGCATCTCAAATGGGAGATAAGTAAGGTCTCCTTAAGGAAGAATTCCTCAAGCACAGGTAGAATGACTGGTGGCGCTTAATTGATTGGAAATTAAAAATGACAGCCACAAAATAACTTTTCTTTTTATAAAATGTATCTTGGTACCATTATTAAAAATAATCATGGTCCTGATGGGCCACTTAAATAATCCAAAGTAATGCTTTTTATATTTTTATGTATATAGAATCACAGGGCAATGTTTAAGCCCAGAGTTCTTCATTTAATTACTGTCTTTTATTACCAACTTGGTGTACATGCTTATTATGCTTAGAGTTAGGAAAAGGGCCTCATTTACCTTTAAGTCTATACTACTTAGGTAGACAATACATATCAATGATGGAAGAAAGAATGGTTCAATAAATAATAAATTAGGCCATCCAAATCAATATCTATGACCTATATGATATTGGATGTTATGGCTGATTACTCTCAAATCCTGAAGAGTACAGGCATTTATTATGTCATTGCACTTTGCTCTATTGTGCCTTGCGGATATCATATTTTTTACAAATTGAAGGTGTGTAATAACCCTGCATCAAGCAAGTCTTTGGTGCCATTTTCTTTCAATAGCATTTGCTCATTTTGTGTCTCTGTGTCACATTCTGGTAAATATAGCCATACTTCCTACTTTCCTATTACTATTATGCCTGTTATGGAATCTGTGATCAGTGATCTCTGGTGTTACCATTGGAGTTGTTTCAGGTCACCGTGAACTGTGTCCACAAAAGACTGCAAAGTTAACCAAAAGGCGTTGTGTGTGCTCGGACTGCTCTGTGATGCGCTGCTCCCTCATCTCTTTCCCTCTCCCCAGGACTCCCTATTTCTTGGGCCACAACAATACTAAAGTTAGGTGAATTAACGACCCTACAATAACCTCTGAGTGTTGAAGTTAAAGGAAGAATCTCCCATCCCTCACTTTCAAATTGAAAGCCAGAAATGATTAAGCTTACTGAAGAAAGCATGTTGAAAGCTGAAATGGGCCAAAAGCTAGGCCATTTGTGCCAACATTTAGTCAAGTTGTGAGTTCAAAAGAAAAAGTTTTGAAGGAAATTAAAAATGCTACTCCAGGGAACACACGCAAATGATAAGGAAGTGTAACAGCATTATTGCTGAGATGGAGAAAATTTCAGTGGTCTGGATTGAAGATCAAACTAGCCACAGCATTCCCTCAAGCGGAAGCTGATTCAGAGCAAGGCCCTGTCCTTAATTCTGTGAAGTCTGGGAGAGGCAAGGACACTACAGAAGAAAATTTTAAAGCCAGCAGGGCTTTAGTAGAATAGGTATGGTTTCTTCTTTAAACATTTAAAACACATCTCATAAATTGCTGAAGCTTAAAATATGTCATTTGGAAAATTACCTTTCTTTCCAGGCTTTCAGGATGTTAAAAAACAAACAAACAAACAAAAAACCTTCCTTATATATATTTTTTCCAGAAGTGGATAAGAGCAAATGATTAACAAGTACTGTATTGAAATATTTTTATGAAGCTAGCTGTGGCCCCAGATGGGAGGGATGAAACAGAAGCTGGCATATTAAAAGTTAATATTGGAAAAATAAAAAATAAAAAAATAAAGCTGGCAGGGGCTGGTTCATGAGATTTAAGGAGAGAAGGCATCTCCATAACATAAAAATGTACAAGGTGAAGTAGCCAATGCTGACGTAGAAGCTGCAGCAGGTTGTCCGGAAGGTCTAGTTAAGATAATTAATGAAGGTAGTGACACTAAACAACAGATCGTCCATGTAGGGGAAACTGCCTTCCCTTGGAAGAAGACAGCATCAAGCGCTTCATAGTTAGAGAGAAGTCAATGCCTGGCTTCAAGCCTCAGAAGACAGGCTGACTTTCTCGCTAGGGGCTGATGCAGCTGGTGACTTTTAATTGAAGCCAATGCTCGTTCAGCATTCCAAAAGTTGTAGGGCGTCCCAAAATTATACTAAACCTACTTTGCCTGGGCTCTGTAAATAAAATAATAGAGCCTGGATGACAGCACCTCTGCCTACAACTCGGTTGACTAAATATTTAAAGAGATCTGCTGCTCAGAAAAAAAAAGTTTCCTTTCCAAATATTATTGCTGTTCATTAACAATAGACCTGGTCACGCAAGAGATCAGATGGAGATGTGCAATGAGATGAATGTCTTTTTCCTGCTTGCCAACATGACATATATCCTGCAGTCCATGGATCAAAGAGTAATTTCAACTTTCAGGTCTTATTATTTAAGAAATACATTGTGTGAGCCTATAGCTGCCACAGATAGTTATTCCTCTGGTGGATCTGGGCAAAGCATTTTGAAAACCTGGGAAGAATTCACCATTCTAGATGCCATTGTGAACATGCATGATTCATGGGAAAAGGTCAAAATGTCAACATGAACAGAAGTTTGAGATAAGTTGATTCCAACTTTCATGGATGACGTTGAGGGGTTCAAGACTTCAGCAGAGAAGATAACTGCAGATGTGATGGAAACAGCAAGAGAACCAGAATGAGAAGTAGAAGCCGAGGAAGTGACTAAATTGCTGTGATCTCATGATAAAACCTTAAGGAGTGAGGAGTTGCTTCTTGCGGATGAGCAAAGAAAGTGGTTTCCTGAGATGGTGTCCACCCCTAGTGAAGATTTTTGAAATGACCACAGAGGATTTTCACCATTACATAGATTCTGTTGACAAAGCAGTGGCAGGCTTTGAGAAGACTGATGTCAATTTTGAAAGAAGTTCTACTACAGATAAAATGCTATTTAACAGCATCATATGCTGCAGACAAATCATGGGTAAAGAAAAAGTCAATTGATATGGATAATTTCTTATTTTAAGAAATTGCCAGGACGACCTCCACCTGCAGCAACCACCACCCATCAGTCAGCAGCCAGCAGCATTGAGGCAAGACTCTCCACCAGCATAGATTACAACTTGCTGAAAGCTCAGATGATAGCAATTTTTAGAAATAAAGTATTTTTTAGTTGTTACATACATCATTTTTTGTACACGATGTTATTGCACACTTATTAGGTGATAGCATGGTGTATACATAATTTCTACATGTGCTGGGAAACCAGAATATGTATTTGACTCATTTTATTGCCGTATTTATTTCATTGTGGCAGTCTGGAACTGAACCCATTATAACTCCAAGATACACCTGTAGTCTATTTAGTGTCAATTGCTCAAATTAATATTTCTTCTGCAAAGCCTAGAAAAGATCATACCATTCATATTAAGAATGGAAAGAGCCTTATGATATATTCTTTCTGGAAAATGAATATACATTACCTATACTTATCTACACTTAACATGCTGCCTATTGTCTGCAGAAATTAATAATTTACTAAAAGTCTGTAGGACTTTGTCAGACTTTTATACTATTTTACTAACAGGTTTTAATATAAACAGCTATTATCAAAACTGTTTTCTGTATGTATTTTCACCAGAGCTTGCATTCTTACATTTTTATAATTGAAAAAATATTTATCCCTCTGAAAACTTACATGGCATATATTCAGAGCTTAAGCATCAGAAAAACCCAAAAATCAGTTGCCAAAGTTAATCATTTGATTAATACACTCCAGAAATTTTACCGATAATAATTTATAAGCAGATGCTATGACAAAACATTTAGTATTAGTTAGTATTTTAATTAAAAAAAAAAAATCTCAACATCAGAATCTCAGGGAGATTTTTTTGCCCTAGTGAGGCCAAAGCTAAAGTTAGAAGGAAGTGTTCCCTACCTCGAACAGGGGAATTTCAACGGAAAAAAGTCTTTAAGTTGAAGGCTAAATATTTTCATTGAATTAAACAAATATTTGTTATGTCCACACATAATAAATGAAACAAGCCAGATTCCTACTGACCCTCCTAGATCCAGTTTATTTTAATCCATTTCCAGTGAGACTAAGGATGAATTCCACAGATTTAAAAAAAAAAAAAGAGTTCTTGGAGTTTAGAAACGGTGGTATTAGTGTTGCAGGTGCTTACCCTGAGCCAGTGACATGGGCAGATTTATATTAATTCCAAAATTGGCTGGAAAACTTCAGTCAAGCGCGGGAAGGGGAGTGATATGTGAGTCACAACCACAAAATGCTTTATCTCATGTGAAACTGGTGTAAGTGAGAACTTTAAATGGTATTGACAGGAGTGTGAATTTTCTTTTTTGAGAGTTCCACCTGCCTAAAAGTGGAAGCTTCCCCTGCTGCTGCCCATTCTGTCCTCATTTGAGGGATAAACAAAAGCCTTCTCTCCAAAAGTCTGTCAATCCTGCACTTTTATGAGGCACTGAATTCATTTAAAGGAAAAAAAAAAGTGTTAACTGAATACATTGTCAAACTAAAAACGACTTTAATTTTTTAAAGGGAGACTTGGCATACCAAATACTCTGAATAATTATCTCGGCCATGAGTGGTTAGTTTGGTGTTACTACTATGATGGCGAAAAATCCAGTACCATACACACTATTTTAATCAGTAGATACTGTTAGAATCCAAGGTATAACCAAGCAAGAAATGGCTACAAGATATGCACATAAATGCCAGGGGACCCTTCACTAAATAAATGTCATCAGAATAATTACTAATAAAATCCAAGGCTGTTTGCTTTTATTTTCTAGCATTGAGCATACATTGTGTAAAAGAAGGAGTCTGATGCTTTTAAACCAATTAGTTATATTATTATTTCTCTATAGATTCATATTAATTTATTCTCAGGAGAAACTGAAGTATCAACTTGGAATCTTTATGATTTTTAATTTTTCCTTATCTTTTTATTTTGACCCCAGTAAATTATTTTTTAAAAAGTTCTTTACTATGATTTTTAAGGTGGAAGAAGAAAACAAAGTTTCTGCGCTCTCCTCCTGCTGAGCGGTGACTGCAGGCCGTCGGCTGATGTTCCTGCGCTGGAAGAGTCCACAGGGCCTCCACCAGGCCTCGAGTTCCCGTCCCCGTGTCAGGCGGGGCCCTTCTCCGAGTGCTCCCTCCCAGGGCCGCGGGGTCTGCCGGCTTCGTGGACTCACCTGGACCAGAGGCGGGACGCGGTCTTCACACCGCGGCCCAGGGCGCAGGAGCCGCGGCCGCAGAGCGTCCTGCAGGCCGCAAGGACCGTCCCGTGTCGGGCAGGGCCCTTCTCCGAGCGCTCCCTCCCAGGGCCGCGGGGTCTGCCGGCTTCGTGGACTCACCCGGACCAGAGGCGGGACGCGGCGTCACACCGCGGCCCAGAGCACAGGAGCTGCGGCCGCAGAGCGTCCTGCAGGCCGCGAGGACCGTCCCGTGTCGGGCAGGGCCCTTCTCCGAGCGCTCCCTCCCAGGGCCGCGGGGTCTGCTGGCTTCGTGGACTCACCCGGACCAGAGGCGGGACGCGGTCTTCACACCGCGGCCCAGGGCGCAGGAGCCACGGCCGCAGAGCGTCCTGCAGGCCGCGAGGACCGTCCCGTGTCGGGCAGGGCCCTTCTCCGAGCGCTCCCTCCCAGGGCCGCGGGGTCTGCCGGCTTCGTGGACTCACCCGGACCAGAGGCGGGACGCGGTCTTCACACCGCGGCCCAGGGCGCAGGAGCCGCGGCCGCAGAGCGTCCTGCAGGCCGGCTGCCTGCGCGTCCTCTCCCGGCGGCGGACCCTGACTTCCTGGAGCCTCCCCGACAGGCCGCCAGCAAGGCACCTTGGTGCCCGGCCCACCATCTGCTGTGGCGACACCTGCTGGAGCGAAGCCCGGGTCCCTGAGGGAAGGAGACTCAGGCTTCCGAGGTCATTGACGTCTCCCCACCCAAGGGGCACAGTCTGTTTACCTTGTGATGAATCCCCTCAATTTAAGATGAGTTTCATTCCTCAGAAGCCATGATGAGAAAGATCATTTGGATGATGATTCCTGGGGACCCGAAAGCCCATCCTTCCGCAAACAGAGCAGTTTGCAAAACATCCACAAGTTACAGAAGTGCCGTTTACCAGTTAATAAATGTTACTGCCTTGTGCATGGGTTTCAGATAACTGTGAAAATTAGTAGACATTAAAATTCTGAGTACATATGCCACATAAAAGTTCCTCTCTTAAAAATAAAAACAAATCTGTTTTAATATGATGAGCCCGAAAATAAACCCTGAGTGCTTTTGTTTCTACCAACACTTAATGTTGATCATCCTTAAAGCAAATACTCTATTCAGGAAAAGGATATTAACCAACAATTTGTCCTTTTAAACTTACTTGAATCAGAGAAAAAGAATTATACTGAATGAGACAACCTATTTTTTTCTGAGGTCAGAAAAACTGGGTTATGTTATGCAGTTTTAGTCTGTAAAACAACCCACCGACTCAGAGGTGACAACCTGCTTCTTTGCCCCTGTGGGCTCCCAGGCCTAGTTACCTTGGAGGTGACCGGCCGTCCTACAGCCCAGGAGTCTCAGATTCATCCCGAGAACTCAAGGCCCTGTTCCTTGGTCTGAGGCTTTTGAAAGGAAGGAAAAAAAAAGAAAAAAATCAAGAGCAAAAGCTTTTTGGGATCTATATCTTTCCAGTTTTTTTTTAGATCTGATCCTACTGGTACACTTTGCCGCTTAAATTTAGGCAGTTCAGCTCTACACAAATGATGTTGCCTTGTCTCTCACCATGGCTTAAAAAATAATCTCCAACTTCTTTTTTCTGCCACATGGATAGGAATCCAGGCCAATTAAACCAGAGATACCTATCGTAAGTACTATTTGTTCCCTGCGGAGAGAAACAGCGATCCACTTCCCCTAGGTCTAGCTGGGGTAGACATCAGGCGTCTTAAGCTGAGATATGGAACAAAACAGGGATATTTTCGTGGCCAATTTAGTTTCTTGTAAATACCAATGGTCAGTTGTCTCCGACAGAGTCCGACTGGGGTCTAGGCGATGTCTCAATGTTTCACAGGTGTCTCTGCTGCTTCTGAGAACCTCCACAATATGCTAAATGTCCCCAAAATATACAAATAATTCAACCAATCCGCCAACATCATGCCTGGCCTGGCGCTAGGGTACCGAGTCAGGCCAGCTGGCGACTCGTCTCTCCTCCGGTGGAGGGATCGTGGCGCTGTAGCATCAGCCTCACGTCCCCATCAAAGCTCACGAGTGTGTGTCTCCTCTGCCTCCGACTTTGTCTTTCAGTGTCTCGTGGGTACTTGTTTGGTCCGACCCTTCAAAGCATTTTCCAAGGTTTATTTCCGTGGTGGGGTGGGGGGTGGGGAATCATGGCCCTGCTTCCCAGTCCCTGCGTTGCTGTGACTACAAGGAAAGCCTCCGCTTCCTCAGGCCCCTTGCACGGCCCCTGCCCCGGCCCACGGAGGTGGGGCTGCGTAGGCAGGAGAGCCCTGCTGCGCCGGCGGGGCCCACGCTTCCCAAAGCGGTGAGTGCAAGCGCTGGCCACAGTCTTATGCGGCCCAGCCGGACCGACCCGCCTAACCCCTGATCCCATGCAGCCGGGGTGGACCCAAGGGGGGGATCCTGGGACCCAGGGTGGGGATCCCGGACCCAAGGTGGGGATCCGCCCCCCAGGGTGGGGATCCTGGGACCCAGGGCTCCCCGGGGGCAGCCGACCGCCCTGCAGAAGGAGCCCCGGACGGTGGGGGGAAAGAGCAGGGAACACAGGTGTGCGGAGGAGGGGAAGGGTGAGCACTAGTCCCCTGTGGCAGCTGCAGCAAATTACCTCCTACTTGGTGGCATAACGCGACAGGAACGGATCGCCTCACAATTCTGGAAGCCGGAAATCCAAAACTGAGGTCACCGTGCTGAAGTCCCGCGTTGCCGGGGCCGCGCCCTCTGCTCGGGAGGCCCCACGCCTGGCCGTGGCTTGTCTGGGGCGCCGCACCTCCACGTGGGGCCCCGCGGGGCCTGAACTCCCAACCGCCGGCCCAGGCCTGCGCGGGACAAGCTGGGCCCTGGCCCCGAGCCCCGCCGCCCTGCTCCCCGCCGCCCCGGGGGTCTGGGGGGGCCTCCTCTTCGAAGGGAGCCTGTGATGCAGAGCTGTCGTCTTTTCAAGCCTCTCCCCATCCCTTTGCCGGCCCTCGGGTCCCTGGGGAGGATTTGTGAGCTCCCAGAGGGCCGGACCCGGGGGGCGGGGGGGCAGGGGGGGCAGCGGCCTGCACCCCGCACCCCCGCGCCCAGCAGCTTCCAGGCGCCGCTCGCAGACCCGCGTGCGTCCTCCGAGGCTTCGGCCGACAGCGCCTCAAAAACCAAGCCTCGTGGGAGAAGCTGAGGTTCGCAGAAGAGAAAACGCCTGTCAGAAGTGGCCTCGGGAATTTTAATCCAGGGATATACGCGGACAGGACTCCCACGGGACGTGGGATAAAGGCTGAGCTAATTTTATCTAAGTATCAAAGGGCCTGTTGCCCAACTGAAATCTGGAGGGCAGCGTATTTATTGTGGTTTACATTGGGTTTTAACTATTACATTAGGGTTTTCCTGCTGCTGTGGTTCTGTCCTTTCTTGGCTGTTCACACATTTCTGGAAACCATCTCAGTTTATATTTCCTTTTCTATCATCTTCTTTGCTGTTCCATATGTCCAGAACGGCTTCTTTATATGCTTAAACTGAAGGTTGTGTTGACAAACATTCCTATTAAAAAATTTAAAAAAAAAAGATCTCTGGCCACCCAATGCAATAGGAGTCCCCATCTGTCTGTCCCTTGGTTTATATATTGCACTCAGTAAATCTTTATCTTCAAATCTATAATGAGAGAGATTTTCAATCTCCATCAGGAAACAGAGTGGTCTAGGCGGAAAGGACCTAGGCTCTGCCATGCTGAGCCTGTGCCGTGTCAGTACTATGCGAGCAAGGCCTTAACCTGCCTCTAAGAACCAGGCACATTTCAAAGGCAGGCCTTGGGTTAATGGTAAGACGCATATCAGAGTTTATGAGAAGTTGGAAATACATTAGTAGCCCATCAGCCTAGAGACTCTAGGCCAGGAGAAGAGCCTCTAGGTGCCATTGGGCCTTATCCAAGTGCGTTACACAGGGTTCATTATGGCTCACGTTTCCTTAAATTTCCAGTTTCACAGACATCCAGAAATGCCAAAATTATGAGAGGTAGTTTAGAATGAGGAGCCAGCGCACCATTGCAGGGCACGGTACAGGCTCTATTAGAGCTGCATTACCTCTCAAAGGAAGTTGAACAGATTAAAAAAAAAACCTGAGGATTCTTCTCAGATCAGGGTCATGCACAGAACAGGAGACACTTTCTGTCTGCTTCCAAGTAAGCAGGGGAAAAGGTCTCTACGGCAATCGCTGAGCCAGCTTTACATATTTCCTCCGGATCCTGAGAAGCTAGTGGGTAACTCTTGACAAGAAAAGTTTAACATCAGGGAATTGACCCTTCCTGACTATACGAGGAGAAAGATTGCAAGGGGTGAGCCACATAATTAGCTTCTGCTTTCATGGTCAACTTGCTCTACTTTAAACCATAAATATTCCGACACTCTGCTAGACCCACAAATCTATTTATCCTTTCATTCAAAAAATACTTGCTGAATGTCTACTATGTACAAGAGAACATTGCATTCCCTAAGTGAACAGTGTTTAGTAATTTTATCTCACATAGTTACCAGTAAATTCATAGTATTAAAAATATATGCCAAAGAAATATTAAGTGAAACATTTATTGAACGAATCTCTGCACAATACATTGTATGAGATGCAAGCATGACCTTGTGTAATGTTGTCCAGAATAACAGGAGCTCACCATTCAGCGATTAATTATGACATAAAATCATATGTAAGAAAATGTGACAAAAAGCTCCGAGCATCCAGTTACAGTGAGATAGTGCCACCAACAGAGGCGAGAGCTCTGTCATGGGCTATGAGTGAGGTCTTAGTAACAGCTGTTCAATAGTCTCAGATAAGTCTGTTTGCCTTTTGAATAAGGCAGCACCACACTGAGGCTCTCATATATCAAATTATATGCCAGAGGTAAAGAATCCAGAGATGAATATAATCTAGTTCCTAACTTCACAAAGGCTATAACTCAATGGGAGCAATAGACATTTATGGAAATTATTCCCATGGAGCATGTCTGAGTGTGTGTGTGTGTGTGTGTGTGTGTGTAGGTGTGTGTTTTTGAAATTGAGGTTCATACAAAATGCCCAACTGTTGAGGAAAGTTGGGAGATGTAGAAAGAGAAAATCAATGATGATTTTTACTAAAGCAGACTCTGCTACAGTATGAACTGATTTTACCCAAAACCAAAGGGAATCTAAACTCAAAAGTCAGTCTCAGGAAACAAAGGAGATGGATTTATTTTGAAGAGTTGCTGCTCACTCTGCCTGTCTTCAATGGCCAACAACACATCTTCATGTGTCACCAGCATGGGTGTGACACCAGCGAGGCCCTGTAGGAAAGAGAAACTTCAGCAGATACTTGCTTGATGCAGGGCTGGTTCCCTGTAACAGTTTTCCTGGACATATGAACCCAGTTCTTTTTGTATTTGATGATCTCACCTACTAATCCTGCTGCTCTTTCTACCACTTTAATTTCTTTTCAACCTCAAGTTTCTTTTTAATGATTGAAACTCTTTTCTGAAAGACAACCCTAACCCCTTGCAATTTGTATTTTTTTTCTAAACTAAGGCTCCTTGACTTAGGGTACTATGCATAAACATAGCTCCTGAATTCTAGTGACTCTTTAACACTCACAACCAGAATTTCATCCTTATAGGTATCTCACCATCAGACATGCCTTCGTCAAAATGTTCCTCTCTCAACACTCTCACAAGTGTCACTGTTCACAAAGACAACTGAGTAGGATTTATTCCTCAACAAAATTAACAAAGGTTTATAAAAATAAGTGAAGAACAAATTTAATTTTTTTGAATACTGGATAACTTTTCTAAAGTATATTCAAATTAGTTAAATGTAAATATTCAGGAAATATAAATCCTGGAAAAAAATTTCCATGAAATACATACTAAATACAGCATGGAATGGCAATTTCGCCTTGGCACATAAACCACTGAAGATTTTTTTTTTTTTAACTGAATGCAGAACCAGTTAGAACATTGCTGTTTTGACTTAGATGGGCATTTGTAAATGTTTGGGGACTTAAATTTTGTATAATACATACAGGAAGTGAAGAAAAAGGAAAACCTTTTCTTCTTCTTTGGTAAGGCTTAGCCAGACATATCATAAAGACCATATTTTATTTGTAAGAAAAGTTTTTGTTAGAATTTTGTATTTTATATACTTTTTATATGAAAAGGTACACTTTCAGGGGCACCTGGATGGCTCAATTGGTTAAGAGTCTGCTTTCAGTTCAGGTCATGATCTCAGGATCCTGGGATGGAGGCCCGCATCTGGCTCTCTGCTCAGTGGAGAGTCTGCTTCTCCCTCTGTCCCTTTCCTAGCTTATGCTGTCTCTCTCCCTCTCTCAAATAAATAGATAGAATCTTTAAAAAAGGGAAAAGAAAAGGTACATTTTCAGAAAAGATTTAAGGTTCTTAGGTAATGGTAACGCAACTGAACTATATCATAATGCCAAGAGTCATTATTATGCAGGTGTCCTGTACCAAAATAACTGAAATGCTTTTGGGTGGTCACCTGACAGAGGTGAAATTAATACTCCCAAACTCAAAATCTAGTTTAGATATCAAGATTGATGATGCCATAGATACACCAGGAGAGTATGAAATGGTTTATTACTTACATAATGAGGCTTTCTTGGGATAAACTAGAATGTGCTCCCAAAGCAGGTCCAAGAATACCTTGAAAAAGCAGAGAACAAAGATTGTCTGTAGGGTTTTTCTGGTAGATAGGAGGGTGAGTATTCTTTCACACAGGATGTGGCTTGTGTGGTTTGGAATTCCCACTAGCTTGCCCAGATATAAAGCAGAGGGAGAAAAAGAGTGGTGGGGATTGAAATTTGTCAGCTGTCAAACAAACACTGAAAATTGAATCTGACTCTATTACAATTCACCTCTGATATTTGACTGATGGCTGAAGTGTGCAATATTTCAGTGAACTGAGTTTGAACTTATTTAAATAGGCCATCACCATCCTCTATGAGTCCTGAGGCTCCACAGCCTGAGGCTGGTAAGGAAAATGAATGTTCCATTGAATGTGTTGCTCAAGAGTCCAGGATTATGCAGCTTTGGAAGTGAAATAAGTGCTTTGGTCACTATCAGTAATAGAGTCTGGAACTCAGACAGGGGTAAGGAGTATTTTGGTGGTGCCTTTTATTGTGTCTTTAATATATGCAGGAACGGTGTGATCCTGACTTAATTTTTGCATATCCATGAAGCAAGAGATCACCAGATTCTCATGTTAAAAGAGATTAACCTTGGGTAAACAATTGTTGTTATTGCCCTTGCCAGGGCAGATGGTCAAACCATTGGCAATGACCAAGAGTTTGTAAATGGCAGATGGGGCCAATTGTTGGCCAAGGTATCCAATGTTAAGATGGCTGCCTAGTGTACAACCAGTCATGCTGATCTTTGGGGATCCTATCCTTGATCAGGGACATTCCAGGAAAGGAATAGTGAGGCACAACCTCTCAGTGAGCTCCATTGTATGTGCTATTGCTGTCCAAAACCATGAATTTCCTTTTCTGTTCACACAGATGTACACAAGGGATCACCCAAGTGGCCAGGGCATTCAGGACAGAGGTGTCCTCCTCTAGAACTGTGACACTTGGCAATACATTAGAGGATGGACGCAGCACCCATCCTGTTGATGAGATATGCTAGCACCCACCTTTGACTCTATTCTCTAGAAGGAAGACTCCCTGGTTGTGCTGAACTTGTGGAGTTCTGCTTCTATGACCCAAGACAAGAACAGTGGATATGGAGAGCTGTGGGCCTAGGGCCTATGAGGACCTGTGTTTCTGGGAGAGCCCAGTATGCAACCAGCAGTAGCCACTCTAATGGTATGGAGTCAAGGGGTATGTTCTCTTTTACTAGAAGTCCATGGGAAACATATGGCCATCCTGGATGCCCCATTCAAAGTGGGTTGATTTTCAAGTAACAATATAAAGGGCTTATTAAGGTAAATTTCTAATTTAAGAAAATGTTGCCTTCAGAATTCAAAAAGGCCTAAAAGATGTTTGGCTTGTTTAAATTATGGGTGATGAGCAAATCAACAGTTGTTTCTTGACAATGCCAGAGTGGCCTCAGTTTACCTAATCATTTTCAGGAATTTAACTGAAATTGTGCAGCCATGTACTATTTGTGGTACAACAGCTCAGTCTTTTTTTGTGAGCTCTTTTGTTAAGCATTTGTATGGCCTGAGTGAAAATGTCAAGCAGGCCTCCTTGGAAAGTGATGTCATCCAAACAATATCATACCTGTGCTGCCAGAGAGCGTCAAATGTAAGTAAGAACTTGCCTGCAGGGGTCACGTGTGACGGTGGGACTGCTGCAGCACTCCTTGTGCAGCCAGATAATGGTGTATTGGTCTCTTCAGAGGCGAAAACCAACTGCAGCTGGAGAGGCTGTTGAAATAGAAACAGATCAGAAAATATTAGCCAAATCTATTACCAGTTGCTAATTGGATGGAGACAGTAATTTGAATAATATTTTAATAATATTGGGTATGAGCCTTAATGAATGGGACCAGGGCATTAAGTTGGGGGAATGCACCAAAAGGCACCATCCATTCTTTCCAAGTTTAAGAATAGATCAAATTGGGCTGTTAAATAGAGAAGCAGTGGGAATAATCATCCTTTGCCTCATTAGGTCTTCCATAATGGGTTTCAATCTGTGAAGGCCCTGTTTTAACTTACATTGGTCTGTATTAACTGTTTTAACTAGGGAAGAAAAGGACCATGGACTCCCATTTTGTCAAGCCATTTATAAATGTCGAAAAATTAATTAATTTCATTTTTTTATTCGTCGACTAAGACCCCCTCTGCCCACTATGGGATATTTTAGGACAATGGTCGCTATGGCTCTGGGGAATGTTGGCAAAGCAATAGTCCCATGGTTAAGACATGTCTTTTTGTCCTCTGTTTTATATTCAGGAAAATCTCTAAGGTTATGGGGAACACCACGACTAAATGTAGTAGGATTCCAGGTCGAACTGTAATTTGAGCTCCGGTATTGATTATGGTCACGAAAGTTTGCCAAGGGGTGCATTTCAGCAGATGCTAAAAGTTATTTCAGGGCCTGTACTACAGAGACACCAAAGCCAATCAGCTCTCTTTCTTTAATTATTATATAAAGAGAGCCCCAGTCACATACTTCTATCTTTCAATGCTAATAATTGAAACTTGAAACTCAGATTGGTTGCATCAGGTAGGACTTAGCAGTTGCAGCACAAAAGCAGCACAGTTCAAAACACAAGATGGCCAGCAAGCACGATGTATTATTGGGCCAATGTAAGCAAAGGAAGCTCCCTGGTGATGGTGGCCATTATCCAATCTCTCTCTTCCCTGTGCCAAGAGTTGTCAACATTCATAATAAAGAAATGGGCCCTCTACCCAATATTTGGTTCAGATGTCAAGACTAACAATGCGTTACTATACAATAGGACTTTCTAGGGAGAGCAGGATTGGGCCTAACAGGTCCAAACATGTGCCAGGAGAGTGGGGAGGGGAGACTAGCTTTGAGATGTTTACGGGGAGTTAGGAGCGGAGCCAGTAAGGGAGTTTCTCCATAAAGGCTGGGACTTGGAAGGTCTGAACTTTCCATGCGTACCAAAGGAGGGAGCACCTCGACTTTCTGACAGCTTGCCTATATGTGCGCAGGGGAAAGGGAACTGCTGGGACTTGAAAGTTGTCCGCAGTCAAACATCACCAAAATGGGCTCTTATATTTTATTACTTGTGTGTGTGTGTGTGTGTGTGTGTGTGTGTGTGTGTGTGTGTTATGTATGTTAGAAGAAAATATTTGATTTGGAATGTTTGATTTGGAATCAAAAAGATTTGATTTGGACCCAGCATGACCTAGGGATTCACAGAGAGTCAAGGGTGGTGTAGAAATTGCATGCACTTTACTCAGACGAACCTGAACTTTAGTCTGAGCTTCTGGAAATGTATACTTAGACTTCCCAGTTTTCTCCACCATGGAAAACAGAAACCTCTAAGAACCGCTGGGGGGAAGAGGTCAATGCGAATTCACGTGAATTGTATGGCCTGTTTCTCAGCATATGGTAGGTATTCTTCATGCTAGTTCCACCGCTGTTCCTTAGACATTCAGTAACTTCTGTTTATTTCTGAATGGAAAGCCTGGCAATGGTAAGGTTTTCCTGCATAGCCAATTCCTGATTATTCACAAGTGAGTTGTCCTCCTTGGGGATAACGTGATGCCCCAGGAGTTTCCCAGCATCCATTTCAGCTGGCCAGTATTCTTCGTGTTAGGGAAAGGTATGAGCCAAACCAACCAATTTAATCACATATTAAATTGGATTATGCAAGGTTGTTCTCTCCATGATGTACCTTTATACCATAAAAAAGTATATTTGAAACTTTCTACTTAGTCTTTGTCAACCAATGATCTTTTTGGCTATGCATTTTCAGCATGCTCACCATGTACACTTTTATCACTCAATTTTTTCTTTCAACAAACATGTATTGGGCAGGTTGTGGTGGGTCACAATGACACAGAAGACCTCAATACTAGGATATTATGTAAGGATAACATGGCAGTCAGAAAAATACAAGTAATTCAGAATACGCATATGAAACAAAGCAGAATATGCTGTTAGTAGACAGAACCTGTGCTTCCATGCCCTGTTCTTTTATCTGTTGGCACCGATGGCTAAAAACTCATGACCATGAGCTCCTCTAACTTGTGATTTCTTCATTCCAGGAGGGCCATTTTTAGCACTTATTTGATATTTTGCTGCCCAGCCACATCCCTTTAGCCTCATAATTTCAGTGGACACAAGTTGACGCCAACTCCAGTATCTGTATTTTTCAATGCCTGATGCCGTTCTCCAAATCCAGAGACCATTCCCCCCACACGCCTGACATCCTGGAAATGCCAAGTACTTAACACCCGTTAAGAGTAGTTTCCAACTGGTGACTGATGGGAATTGGTATATAAATATCCCATCACCCTCTCTCTTAGATGGGAAAACGCTGAAGCATGTGCTTTACACTGACTTCCAGTGTTTTTCCAGTGGGTTTAAGCACCATCACCCACAGTGACCACTGGCTTTATGTAACTACCCTTTGTTGATTGTTCTTTTTTTTTTTTTTTTTTTGTCTCATTTCTTTATTCACTTAACAGTGTTTTCTGCTAATCGCAAATAAGCTACTGGCGCTCACATCCTTGATTTAAGGCCTGCTTGTGGGGGAAGCCAAATAAGATAACTTAGGTTTATTTTGTTGAGGAATTAGGAAAGAATCAAGTTATATACATTCACTGAAATCTATCAAGAGCTGTGAAAATTCTTGGATTTTAGTTGCTTGTGATCTAATAAGTTAGGCTATTTCTGTTTCATGGTTATTGGCACAAGACATGGGACTCCTAGGTCACAGCCAAAGAACTTCATTACTCACAGCACAGCAGGCCACATGAGCTCCATGTGTCAGCTCTCCTTGCCATCCCTCCCTCCAGGCTCCAGAAAGGGGGTGCAGAGGACCCGTATGAATACCGGATACACAATAGATTTGTGCCATGACTGAGGATACTAAACTTGGAGACTTGATTATCTTATCATGAGGGGCAAGCATACCTGCTTTCACTCTTCATCCTTCGCTGCAAATGACATCCTGAAAATTGGCCCAAGCAAGAGACAGCATAGTCTTACATTCTTGGTACACCCAGCAGGGACCCGCAGGACACAGAGCCCATGACAAATCACCTCTCCCCACAGTGTCCTGGTTTATATTCTCTTACATCTCATGTACCCATTCTCCAGGAAACTGAGATGAGGCTCAAAAGGTCTTTCCACTTCTCACACAGGGCCTGCCATTATATACTAGCCTAGCTCACACTGGAACATCAAGCACTAGATACCATAATACTTTCCCCTACTTGAAGGCACTAGTGGTCAATAGGAGAGAGTGCAAGGTGGAAAGCCCAAGAAAAGAAGTATGAATAAAGGATAATGGCATCATGATTCAGGGAGGTCTCTCAATTCTTACGAGAAAATGCCATTTGAGCTATCATAACAAATGATGAGACTTACAACGGAAGAGAAGAAGGCTCACAGACAGAGGGGACACTACAGATGAGAGGCATGAAGATGTGGAAGCTCCGTGACAGTCCGCAGGGTGCTGTGGAGCAGAGGCAGGAGGGGAGAAGTGACTGAGCGAGGTGAGCAACCCAGCGGGGCTCATTATGAGGGGCTCAAAGTTATTTAATGTGTATTTAGCAGAGGTTAGCTGCTCTTCTATGATATTCTGCTCCAATAATATAAGCTGGCCCCCCAGGGTTCCCACCTGTTATTCTTCCCACTGGAGGCTGCTCAGATACTGACCTCAGGTAGCAGGGTCACAGCCTCAGGTCGGCTTCATCGAAATTAGCAGCGCTTCCCCTCTGCTATCCAGAGGGTTCTACTGTCGGCAGCGTGGAAAGGCCTCTGTTGAGATACCATACCCATCATTACAGTCAAACAAGAAAGTACTGCTTTTAATTTTTTTTTTAAGTAATTCAGTAGTAGAGCTCGGTGAATATGAGAATCTAGGGGAATGGCATTTACAGAAGACAAAGTATCAGGGTCTGACTTCAAATTCTAAAGTCTTCAATCCCACAGGTGAAGCTCCTTAGCATTGTGGCCTTGGGCAAGCTACATAACATCTTAAAAACTCAGTTGCCGTTTCAGCAAAATTGGAATAATAATGTTACAGTCCCTGTGCAAAATATTCTCATAATTGAATGAAATAATTAATGTTAAGTACATGGGGCGGGTGGGGGGCATCCTGCCACACGTTATCACTTAACACAAATGGTTATAAATCTCAGGTTTACAATATTATCATAGATGGATGGAAGGCGGCAGTATTTAGTACAACAGTAAGTATAAAATCAATCCGTTGGGCTTATTTGGCCACTATTAGAGTATTTATAAAGAGTCTCGCAAATGGGAGCTAGTCATAATGTTTACGAGTTGTAATGTCCTTATCGAAACTGAAGTCTGCTCACTGCATCAAAATCTGACGGCGGCTTCCTAGAGCGTCAACAAATTTTCAAAGACGTCTTCAGAGATAGATCTGTGGTTTATTTTTTAAGAAAGTCCTCACACATTTATTAGCAAGAAATGATGCGTTATCTTTGTATAAATTATTCCCACATGCCACGGTGGGTCAAAAGAGTTGGCGTGGTTGCAGAACACTATTAAGTAGCTTACAAAAGTTTAAATGGGAGGAAAAACAGTCACAGGATTTAGTAGCAAAGAAACATCAACCATAGAGCCACGGCTCAGCACTCGTGTTATTCTGGGGTGCTCTGCTATAACTGGAAACGCAAAAGGGTGAGTCTGTGTAACCCTGTACCACAGGCGCCTGTAACACTTGTCTCAGCCAAACCCCAACCCAGAAGCCACAAAATCTGCCTGTTGGGTAAGTCCAGGGCTTCCCCAAGTGGGCGCACTCTCACACGGGTCACAAACAATGCGCGTGCCAACGATTACACAACGTGCTGTGCAGCCAGCGTGGTCCTGCTGCTTCCTCTCTGGGGCCCACTTGGCCGTGGCTCACCCGTCTCATTTCACGCGGCCTGTTGCCCTCACCCGGTTGCCTTCAGCCTGGAGCACATGCTCTTCACCTCTCACACCTGCAAGCTGGGTGCACACTGCACACACTGCAGCACACAACGCTGTGCACAATGCAGCACACAATATTGCACACTGCAGCACACAACACTGCACACTGCAGCATGCACACTGCACACACTGCAGCACGCACACTGCAGCATGCACACAACACTGTGCACACTGCAACACACACTGCACACACTGTAGCGCACACACTGCACACGCTGCCCTTAGCGCTTGCCTCAGATGGGCCTCTGCCTCCTGCATTCCATCGCTAAGCCCCACCTGTGTTCCTCTCTCTTTGCACTTGGTGTCAGTGTGAGGATACAATTCTGGGGGGTCACCCTCTAATCCAGTGCCCTCACGTTAGAGATGATGGAATGATCTCACCTTAGATGCTTGTATATCCTAAGGTTTCATATGTGGCTTCTGCAGAAATATCTATCAATCACTCTAAATTCTAGGCTAATGTCTGGAAAGTTTCCACAAGTAGCTGGTCTTCCCCTCTGTATTATATTAATTCCTAATAGTTTTATTCAGAGGATAAAATTTCTCTATTGTCCCCTGAGGGGAAATGCCTTTTTATTGAAAAATCAGTGGCTCAGAAGAGAGAGAATATATTGTCTGAATATAGATGTACAGGATTTAAAAACACACATGTATTTAAATTCTTTATAAAAGGTATTAATTCAAATCATATATCATCTTTATGAATTCACTCTGGAATTTATTTCCACTTTCCTCTTTCGTTCCCCTGGAATTCACCACATCTTTATTTATATAGCACTTTATAGTGTTTAAAGTACATTACTCTACATTCTACCAATAACAATGAATAATTTTGGGTGGGGGAGTATACGGCTTTATCATATAAATGAATAAGCCATGGATCATTTCTAGCTGTGAGGATTAGACTATTGAAAGAAAAAAGTAAATAAATTGTGAAAATGCTGGGGACAGTGGAATGGAACATTAATGTACTTGAGATCCCCAAATTCTGTAATTTTATCTTCCTGAAAGGCCAAGAAGTTTAAAATACACGTGAAAGCATCCAAGGTACCGTCTGATGGCACGTCAGGGCCTGGTGTGCGGGAGCACGTCCCCGGGCATGGACGGGCCCCTCCTCTATCTGTATGACGCTGCTGCGAGTTCCCAGGGGCTGAGGAACTCGGTTTGTCTTAGGAACTCGGTTGAGAGATTATCAGAACAAACTTACTCTGAATGCTAACTATTCTGTTGTATAAACAACAGTATAAGACATGGGGTCAATAATCAACTGTTTTTACAACTGTCAAGGCATTTCAGACCCTATAGGAAAAATATTCAAAGAAAAAAAAACCGATGGAAGAAAAAAAACCTTCAAAAATAATAACATCGTGTCTCAGTTTTTCTTCAAACCAATTTCCTGGTGTTCATTTGAAAACTTCGGCTTACGATCCTATTGAGGGAAATCAGAAGATAATTCACGAAGTGCTTCAGTGGCACACACACAGCCAGCTCAACCAATGAGGACCTCTCCATCCGAATTTACTGCTCGGTCATAGACGCATCGCGGTCGTCTCTTCTTTTGGCTACAATAAAGAAACCTTCTCTTATACTCTGAAAGAACTTCAGTCAAAATACTCCATCAACACTCTCTTTGTCCTCAATACTTATTTCTTCCATGTTATTTTAAGGATTTCTGTAAAAGCATCTTTCCCTCTTTAATATGTCAAATTTTACTACCTAAAATATATGTGCTCCTGTGCCTCCGTCAACCGCTGGCTGGGCCTCATGACTTAATAGGAGTTGGCTCCTCCTTAGGAAAGATCCGTAGATCCCTAAAACCACCTCCACCCTGTAGCACATGGCCTCTAGTTCCTCGTTTCAAGGGCTATACTGTGGAGAAAAAACAGCCATTTAACAGAAAACTCAGTTAAAATGATGATTATCTTGATGTTGTTCAACCAAGTATTGTTTATACTACTGTTTGCTCTCCACGTTGTCAGCAAAATTCTTTAATTCACAATATTGTGTAAATATTGTGTAATGGAGATTGTCACACTGTTACTCATATTAAATAAATTGTGCCTCAATTATCTGGTCATTCAGTACAGAATTAACAACAATAAAAATCAGCCAGCGTAAGTTTTGTTTCAGTGCTCTTAAATACAAGGAAACTGAGTCTATTTCAAGCGTTTTAAAAGCCTGATTTGTATCTTTTTGGTACACTTGTGACACACTGGAAAAAGTACCTTTGGGTTTTTTTTGGGGGGGGTGGCTATTAACTCTGCAGCAAAGTAGCTTTGTGACTGTGGCTTGAGTGGCTTCTGTGTGATCCTCAGGCTGAAGAGGCCTGATGATGGGTGGATAGACGGTAGAGATAGAGGATAGATAGGTGCATGTAGACCTAGAGATGTTTCTATAGGTCTACATATAAATATAGATATAGATGTGGGTCTGAAAAAAAAGAAAGGGGTCTCCTGGGTGGCTCAGTCAGTAAAGTGTCTGCCTTCGGCTCAGGTCATGATCTCTGGGTCCTGGGATCAAGCCCCACGTTCAGTTCCCTGCTCCTCAAGAAGTCTGTTTCCCCCTCTACCCCTCCTCTCTGCTCTGCTGTCTCTCTCTCTCTGTCTCAAATAAATATCATCTTAAAAAAAAAAAAAAGAAGATGTGGGTCTAGACATAGATATAGACTAGGTATAGTGCTGTATAGACACATACAGATAGATTAGCGCAAAGCCTAATGCACCTGCTGTGCTATCTTAACTCATATATTTATGAAAAATGCCTGGTTCCTGTAGGTATACCAGTTCCTCCTTTATCCAAAGACATGCATGGTGGTTGAAAGATCATGTTTCACAGCTCTAGGTCTTTACACACTTGGGGTAAGCAGAAGACTTTTCACACACCACACATACACATGCACACACACGCACACATTCAGCTCTTACTGAAACATAGGGTCAAGAAAGCATAGGAAATTCTCAGCCCTTGTCATTTTCTGAAAATCCTATTAAGAAAGGTGTCCTATTAGAATTTACAAATGAGAATCTATAAGTGAATCTTTAGAAACTTTCTTTCTGGCTTTAATGACACTGTTCCTCAATGTATTTACGCTTGAAGTTTATGTTCATGTAATATAAAGGGAGCCTAATGCTTTGGTAGAAAAGGCAAGCCATTTCTTTAAAAAAAATTAAAAGATTTTATTTATTTATTCATGAGAGACACAGAGAGAGGCAGAGACACAGGAAGAGGAAGAAGCAGGCTCCCTGTGGGGAGCCCGACGTGGGACTCCATCCCAGGACTCCAGAGTCACGACCTGAGCTGAAGGCAGATGCTCAACCACTGAACCACCCAGCCGCCCCATTGAGCCACCCAAGCATCCCATTTTTTGAAAGATCACACCACACATACAAGAACACAATGTACCCACATCCTTACACACTGTTTCAAATTAACACATTAAGAATACTATTGTTAGATTGAGCACAGTATTATACAGATGTACTTTTTACCATAGTATTTTTCCCTCAAAATATACAGTTCTAATATATCAATTCACCTGAAGGGATAAAGGTCAAAGCAGGGTTAAATTACTCCACCCTTAATTGGTGGATTAATAATTCAAATTCACATTTTCATTGACCTGGAAACCATTGTATTCCCCAAGTAGAAGTGTTTAGTCACAATAATATATACTTTCCATAATAAAAGGGGAAATAGAAACTGCAAAAGCAATGCATGTGCATGACAGACAGTACACTTGATGTATATGTTTGCCATATGTATTGACTGGACTGGCAGTTTGCACTAGTGGTTTTAGATTTATCTTCCATCTATGCTATATTCCTACATGTTGATATTCATTTGATTGTTGTTTATTTGTTCTGTGCACAAATGGCTTTGGCTCAGAGAAGGCTGTTAGGTCTCTAAACTATTTCCCCACGGGCTGATGTAATTGTTTGCAAACACAGTATGAAATGCAAGAGACCAAAAACAACAACAATAACAGCAAAACATGGAGAGTCATTAGAGATCACTGGGCTTTACTTTGGCATGAGAAAAATAAGACATCTTCCAATAAACTAAAACATTTCTCTTGCATATCAACCTTACAGACCTCATTAGATGTTTTGCCCCCACACATTTCTTCTCTAGCTTCTAACTGTGGGGTTTGCAGATTCTGTTGGAAATAATTGCAGTTCAACTTTTATATCTAAATTTTGACATCAGTTAATCTTTAAGTCATGAAGATTTCATTTGTTAGAGCTTGCATCACACCTAGAAGGTCATCTGGTTCATTTTCCATTGACAATTAATGTTGAACCTGAGCAGAAAAACAACAATGAAACAATTGAACAGAAACCCATAAATAAATAGTATTTTATGAACTTCCATTAGGAAGATACTCCAGCCGTCTCAAATTAATCTAGGTATGTTTTAGGGGGAAAAAAAAGTCAAAGTTCCTTTGAGTCAGACAAATTAAAGACAATTATTTAGGGTGGGCATTTATATTCAAACTTTATTTATTTAGCACCCACTATTTGCCATTCACTGATTTAGCTAATAAATTTAAAGAAATAAAACAGAGGCAAAACCTGCTATGTCAGTGCTCATATTTTAGTGAAGGAGAGGAACTAAAGGAATAAAATTATGTCTATTTTGTTTAAAGATATATAAGCTGTAGGCAAATACCATGTTCCTTTACAGTACGTTACCTTATAGAGTGGAGAGGACGCATCCCGGTTAAATTGAAAGCTCTGAGGGCTAATCTGGAGTCTGAAATACACCAAACACTTTGATGGGTTATTTACCTTCTTGAGCTCCAATCTGTCCCTCGATTAACTGTGGACCTAAAAATGTATCCAACCTTCCTCATAATATTTCTCTGGATCTCAAAGTGATCAAGGAACATTATAGCATTTTGGAAAATGAGGTCGAGCATGATCCAAACACAAGGCCGTGTCATCACTGGGGCACTTCGGTGTGAGGGGGTAAGGGGTCAAGCGACTGCAACATGGTGAAAAAAGTCCACGGACGTTCCTGGATCATCTTTGCAGGTGCCAGACATTGGCAGCAAAGTGACAACTTTGTATGAGTTGCAGGATGAAGACTGTGAGAATTTAGGATTCGAACATCCTCAGTTCCATCAGGCCCCCCCGGAAGGTAACACTCTGGGGCCTTCCCCTCTTCAGTTCAACGTCTTAAGGGCACCATTTTGCCGTGTGACAAGTGGTAACACGATATGGACTCAAAGAACTGTCTTTGGGATAAAGAGAGATCACATCCCCCACCTGTGCTAAACGAAAAGTCACTGATGACTTCCCAACCAGCTAAAGGAGGGGAAAGGCTCATCTTTTATGATTTACATCAATTTTTATTTTTTATTTAAATTTGCCCTTGATGTTCATTTTAAACTGATTGCATCTGCTTTAAACATTTTGGCACTGGGTCTGGAGTTAGAATGAGAACTACAGGGAGTATTTTTTCTTGGGTTCTATGGCTTCTACATCAGTGGTTTTCATATTAACATGAGTTTAAAGCCAACTGTTGATCTTGGAACATTGGCGTCCCTGGGCCCTGGCACAAATATTCTGACTGAGTGAATCTGGCATGTGTCCCAGAATCTGCATGTTAAATAGTACCTACCTACCTCAACATTTTAATTCAGTTGACCTTTATAATATACTTTGAGGAAAAAAAATACTCTAAGGGTAATGGACAATTCTGGAAATAATCACATTTTTAAGGCTCGCAAATAATTTTCTATGTAAAATCATGATTTAGGTATTTCTGTAAAATATATTATAAAAAGCTAGTTGTGGCAGGAAATAAGATGAACACACATAGACTCTGCTCAGCTGCCATTTTAAGTATGCAGCTTTTCTATACCAATTTACTCTTTTTGTACTGATTGAATTTTTTCCCCATATCTCAAGAAACCAGAAATATAATAAACAATAGTAATTTTTTTGGCTTTTACCTAAAACTAGAATATATTTCCTGCAACAACCTAAGGAATATCAGAATAGAAATCTAGTAGAGAAACAAAAAGGAGAAGAAAAAGTAAACTAAATATTGTTATGATAAAGAACAAGGTAAAATATATCAAATAAAGCAAGCCCAAGATCTTGGAAGAGGGTACCCTTGACTTGGGAAGAGTTCTGAGTATTTGGAAACTTGTGTATAAGAAGGGAGGAGGAGGGACAGAAATTGTGTGTGTGTGTCTGTGTGTATGAGGGAGACAGAGCACACATACCACAAGATAATAAACTAATCTACTTAGGTTTTGCATTTTGTTTTGTTTTAAACATGCTGTTGATACTTTGGAGGGTGGAGAATTCAAAGGAAGCATGTGAAAGCATATTTTCCTTTAAAATTATCAATATAAGGGAGGAGAGGAAAAGAATGGTTCTGATTAATGTTTTCAATTGTCTTATATATGTCAAGAACTTCCTTTTCTCTTTCTAAATTTTAAAAGGCTCAGAAACTTTTGATGGGATTTTATTTTCCTCTGGGTATTCTCTTGGCTTATTCTCTTGGGTTCTGAGAGTCATTACTCAATAGGATGGAGTTGGGATAGCTCCAAAGTTGAAAATAAATAGCAAAGGCTTAGGAAATAGGATGTATGCAGAATGGTAATAGAAAAAAGTTAATTTTGCTTTTGGACGACTTGAATAAAAGGTACTACAACTCTTTCAGCAATATCAAGGGTAATTACATAGAGCACTTGTCCAGGTGTTCCTCATCTCCGTTGAGGACAGAATGAGAGGAAATAGATGGAGATGAATTATTTACTTTGAAATCAAAAATAAATTCCTGAGACTGAAGGCCGACAACCATTGTAATTTCGTTGTTGTCATGTATGTGTCTGTGTTTATGATTTAAAGGAGCCTTGTAACTGTATTACAGTAAGATTTTCCAATTGGAACTCCTTGAATAGAGAAAAAAGTAGTGCAAGTGGCCTCTTAGAATGCATCCTATACCTATCAATCCTTAAATCAAAAATTCAATTGAATATTTTCTTTTTTTCAGTTATTAGGGAGATGTCATTAGGGAGCTCTCCCTGAATTAAACATAGATTTGTTTCCCATGATCCTCTTCTCTTTTACTCTTCATCTCATTCATTACCAATTATTTTCTTTCTCAGGATAGTGGAAGTTAAAAAGGGTGGGACACGCAAAGAATGTTTTAGAAGTAATCCTTCCTGCCTGGGTTAAAAAAGCCGCATTTGGAAAAGTTTATGCTACAATTTTCTGAGATCTTAAATAGAAACCTTATTGAGATTAGTTCCCTGAAGGAAAAAAAATCAATAGAAGGAGAAATACTAAAAGTTAGTTTATTAATTTAAAATGAACTTTAATTATAATATAAATATAATATAATAAATTGTTTGTTTCAAGAAACAAAAACCCCTGAGCTTGATTGATTTAAGGAATGCCAGCCCCCAGCCCACCCTTTACTTGCTATGTCCTGTAGAGGTGCAACACAATGTAAATTACAAAGAAAGGATGGTGTCAAAAACTTATGGTGTCTTAAAGGCATTTTGGATATTAGGTAGGTGTTAGAAATAACTTTTTGTGGGTCACCTGCATGGTTAAGCATCTGGCTATTAGTGTTGGCTCAGGTCGTGATCTTAGAGTCCTGAGATCGAGCCCCCAACTGTCTCTGAGCTCAGCGGAAGTCTGATTGAGATTGTCCTTCTCCCTCTCCTGTTGCCTCTCCCCCCACCCCAACCCTCTCTTTCTCTCTCTCAAGTAAATAAATAAAATAAATCTTTAAAAGAAAGAAATAACTTTTTGCTTTCAGAAATAAAACCTATATTGTATTTAAAAGATAATGATTAACTTTCCATTGATATATCTTACAACTTATATCTTTAAAATTTAATTTTATCCCAAAGAACTCATCAATAATCCATATTTCTCTGTCAGCAAAGATGGTAGAGAAGATTACTCTTGATAGGGTAAAAAGATCACTTAAAAAAAAATCTAAACACCTTCTTTCCAGCTTCTCAGTCTAATCAAATAAAAGACATTTAAAAATTAAATAAAAATAATGTTTGGTATGAATAGTCTTTTCCCTCTATGTATTTTTTTTTAATAAACTGAGTCGTACTTCTGTTTGGAGAAACAACATATCCAACCATGTGTGTTTCTTTTTTGTCAGATGTTTACTTTTCCAGGCTTCCCTGGAGTCAGGAGTGTCCATGTGACACATTCCTGAACACTGAGATACAAGAAAATCATGCTGAAAGTTTCTCAAAAGTCAGCATTGCCTCTTTCTCATTCTTTTTGCCTTAAACATGGATATGATACCTAGTGTTGAAGCAAAATTGTATAAAGAAAAAAATTCTGCAAATCACCGTATGAAGAAAGAGTTTTGATGACAATATAAAGGTTTTGAAGTAACCCTTAGACTGTTTATTTCTAGATTTCTGGTTAGGAAAATGATAAATGTCTTATGATCTAAGACACTTTATGCACAATTTTAGTTCCTTGCAGCTGAATGCACTGCTCAGTGGTGATTCTCAAAGAGTTTTCAAAGTACAGTAACAAGGCAAGGATGTGTGACCCACGTCAACCTATCAATAATCTTAAATCAGGAAAGCAAGTGCTATTTATTTCTCTACCTTTCAAAAGTTAGCCTATAATTTCTTCATTATCAGAAAGCACTTTTAAAAGTGAGACAATGTACTTTGTCCAAGTACATTTTACCAAGTACATTTTATATTTCTGAGATATTTGCAAACAGTCTACATTTATACATAGAAATGATTTTGTTACATAAAAATTATTAAAGGACAGA
Organism: Canis lupus familiaris; assembly: GCF_011100685.1. Lineage (NCBI taxonomy): Eukaryota > Metazoa > Chordata > Mammalia > Carnivora > Canidae > Canis > Canis lupus. Next base: position 917,975 of record NC_049254.1, read on the forward strand.
CAGATGAAATATGTTCAGAAATATATCCTTCAGGGATGCCTGAGTGGCTCAGTGCTTAAGCATCTGCCTTCAGCTTAGGGCGTGACCCCAAAGTCCTGGGATCGAGTCCCACATTGGGCTCCCCACAGGGAGCCTGTTTCTCCCTCTGCCTCTGCCTGTGTCTCTGCCTCTTTCTCTGTGTGTCTCATGAATAAATACATAAAGTCTTTAAAAAAAAAGAAATCCTTCAACAGATAATATTTCTAGATAAAAACAATATTTATAATTATTGTGATTGGTAAAAATGTTACTGAGTAATTGAAAACAGTTAATGTCCTTTCAACAACTATAAATTGTTTTCACGCTGAAAGATTTCCAAATCAACAATATATACATAAATCTTACTACTCAAAAAGTAAATAATATGTTCTAAGTATTTCGGGATGTCCTTACAATAAATGCTGAAAAGATGTGGAAATATTTGCATTTGTCCCTTATCCCTATACATAAGCAAATATTTCCACATTTAAATATAAATATTGCACACATTTGTATCTGTTCCCAATGCACACTGGAATACAGTTGATATTATGGTATTTAAGTGATTATGGGCACAATACACATGGTAATTTTTAGATTCCAGAAAGGAAATTTTATTACTATAATGACTTTGAAATCTGCAAATAAATATTTAGGATTTATCAAAACTTTAATTCCATCTATTCTGAATTTAGGCTTTTCAGATAAATATTTGAGATTGTAGCTAGCAAAAAAAGTTAGAGTTTTCAGTTGTTCGTTACTTTTGAAACTTGGTTAGAAATATTTTAATGAAGTTATAGTTCCCTTTATAATTAAGTAATATCATGACAAGAATTTATAATTTTATTCTTGTTAGTCTGTGAATCTCTTTGAATATGACACAGAATGTTTTAAACTTTTATAATGTAAAGAAATTATATTTCAATGAAGTTATAAGAACTCTGAAATATAACAACTTAATGGATTTTAATACAAATACAATATTTAAGCCTCAATTATTCATTATTTGGGAAAGTAGATCAAAAGAGATAAGTTGAAGATAACAATCTGTGGTTTTCACAGAGCACTTTTTTGATGACATTGGTAGAGTAGTATGATAATTCATAATAAAAGAAAATGAAACTATGAGTTTCCTTCTCAACAAGAGATAAGACAAGTAGTACTATAATTTTAAAAATAACTATTTATATACATTATTGAATAGATATACATTGTCATTGTGAAAAATAATGTACTTCAAAAAAGGATTAAGAATACTTAAGAAAAGTATTGCCCAAAATAATAAATTTGGAGAAATGGGGAAAAAAAGCAGATTTCCATATTACAATATATATAATTTTAATTTGTTCCTGCAGTTACGGAGAGTCTGGAAAGAAAGTTCTTTTTAATAAATTTCATTTATGTTTTATAAACTTATAAATTCTATTTTGTGGCTATCCTGTGGATATATTTGATGCTATGGTGGCAATTTTTTAGGGGAAAAATTCCAAATTCTCTTCAGGAAATGTCTCAAAGGAAACTATAAAATATTGATCCATTCTCGTTTATTTCTTCTGCACTTTAAGCCCTTACTTTAGTTAAACCATGTATAATATGATATACGAAAATAAAATGATCATTGCTGACTTTTAGTTGCAAGATCTGAATGACAATCCCTGACTCTTCTCCTTTACTACACTTGGGGGGTTAGGGATTGGAAAAGTTCTTATCCAAACCCAGTAATTTACATACAGATCTTTCAAGATGAGAGATTCAATCAGATAAAAATGAGTTTTCAATTGGGATTGATAAGAATGGGCATGCAATTAAAACAAGCTCTTAATCATTTTCATTATGAAGTTAAAAAAAAAGAAAAAATAGACCATAAATGTCATTATCAAATGAACAGAGGGAAAAGCAAGGCCTTCATGATAGGGAGTTACGTGACAGGGCCTCTTAGATTTCTTTTCTTCTCAAACAAGCCCTCACGCAAGGAACAAAGAAGCCAATGCCTTTCCTCTCGTCTCTCCCCTCGTCCCTACTGTTTTTAATAATGTACGTCTGACATGCTAACAATCAAGCACATGTTTTTTTATTGTTGTCTGATCTCAGCTGTCTGATAACGGCTTAAGAGGAATGATGAGTGGAATCACACATCGAGGGCCTCCTTTGTTGACAGTACAACCAGGGGTGTACTTCCAATTTGCAGTTTGGTGCCGCAGCTTCAGAAGTGCCACATTTGTTTGATGCCCGCTTGGTGCTGTGCCATTAATCTACCATACTCGGGGGTCAACTGTTCCAACGATGTGTGAGTAAGGAATTAAAGATATGGACTTCACAGAAGTTTGTGAAAAATAAAGAGAAACAGTTTGTTTCCCAGGTTGGTGTTTTTTTTAATCTCCAGACACAAAATAATAAAATACCACTCTGCAAAAATCTAAGTGTACCATATGATATGTACATACGTTCTATACCATCTATATTTAGCCTAAAAGAGGTTTGATGTTTTCCATAATGAATGAAGAAGTCAATCTGTTCTATGTTGTACCATTTGGAATTAATCCAAGACCAATTACTTTCCATATTATTCTCACAAATCTTCTGCAAGTCGAACTCTTCTTTTGGGGAAAAGCACATCTTCTCAACTGTTTATCCCTTTTTGAACAGAAGCATGTGTTACCTGAGTAATAATTTTTTTAAAATGTATTTAAAATATAAGCTGTAGAATTTGACAAAACTTTTTAAAAAGTCTATGATTATAAAAATTAGAATAGTTTTGTTAAAACATTAACTTTTCCCCCTAATAGTGACTTGTTGTTTCCATAAAGTTCACTTTGTGAAAGGAATCCCACTCTGATTAACTAAAATACATTAATAATACTTTTTTTTTTTTTTTTTTTTTGGCCTTAAGTAAGTTGATAGTGATTGAAATTAAGCCTTTTCTGGTCTTAGGCCAGTTATTCACAGTTAAGAGACTTGAATTCATCTATAAAACAGGTGCCTTTTTAGAATATGTATATGCTAATATTTATCACTTTCTCCTGTTTTTCTTTTGATTAACAATAGAGAAAAATACTAAACTATAGACACACGACTTATATCTTTTCAACATTAGTACTTCTCTCTCAGAATATGGCGGTACAAATGAACACTCTAAATAAACTTACTTTTTATTCAAACACCCCTTCTATTAGAATCGATTTGAATTTTGAGGTACAATGGCATGAAGAATTTTAGGAATTTTTAGGTGCATCCACAAACTGTCTCAACACTATAATACAGACATATTGAGGATAAGATGTTCTGTGCACATGGGGTTATTTGAACTTAGTATGCAATAAATTTCTTGTTTTCCTTTTTTTATTTTCACTATGATTGTAGTTTACTGAGCAGCCAGGTATACAGAAAAAAGCTACTATGATCGGTATAGTAAATACTATTTAAATTGATATTTGAATAAGTAAAGAAAATGACTAAAAATTGTTGAAACACATGATTAGCCATAGTACGTATAGAGAGGTACTAAATTAGTAAGTCTATGATGCACTAATTTATTTCAATTCAGTGAAAACTCTTAAGTTAGACAACTTGTTAACAAAAGAAACTTGTTGATGGAATACTGTTATTTTATTCAAACCCTAAACACTTAAGAGGCCTCTTGCACCTACTTGCCATGGGAAAAATCCATTTTAACTTTTTGCTTTTCAATATGGGTTTTACAGTAGGAATTTCTCTGCGAATAGTATCTTAAGCCAGATTGTACTTTGTTTCAAATGGCTCTTAGAATCCATGCAGCCCTCCTGGTTATACAGAAAATAATGTTTCAAGTATGAAAATACGCTGTGGAAAACCATGAGATTTGAAAATAAACATACACTTATTTATTTGTTTATTTTTTTGAGAATACACTTTCAATACAACCTATAGGTAAACTACGATTTGAGCAAAATATTCTTAGGAAAACCTGATATAATTAGGTTTTTCTTGTACCAACAGCTCTGATTGCACCGCATCATGAGCCAAGGGTATGTTTTGATCAGGGAAAAAAGGTACAGATGATATTACTTCTCTGGATAAGGAAGAAGGCGGCAGTGCCAGCAGGCGATACACGGGTGCAGGTCACCTCTCAAGTGAACACCTGTAGGTCCCGTGCTCCTGGGGTTCCCGCGGCGCCGCCCGACAGACTGCGGCCTCCCGTGGACACTGCAGGCCTCCCTCCCTGCTGACGGCGCCTGCAGAGCCTCACAAAGCCGAGTTTCACCTTCCGATAGCCTCGTAAGTAAACGAAAATCTCCCTGAGATACAACACGGCTGAATTCTTACAAAGGGGTTGCTGCCCTGCGCACCCGCCTCGACGCTGCGGCCGCCCCGCCCCGTCCTCCCGCCCGGTCCTCCCGCCCCGTCCTCCCTCCGCGGCCGCCCCGCTCCGTCCTCCCGCCCGGTCCTCCCGCCCCGTCCTCCCTCCGCGGCCACCCCGCTCCGTCCTCCCGCCCGATCCTCCTGCTCCGTCCTCCCTCCCAGTCCTCCCCCCCGGTCCTCCCGCCCGGTCCTCCCGCTCCGTCCCCCCGTCTCGTCCTCCCGCCCCGTCCTCCCGCCGCGGCCGCCCCGCTCCGTCCTCCCGCCCGGTCCTCCTGCTCCGTCCTCCCTCCCAGTCCTCCCGCCCGTCCTCCCGCCCGGTCCTCCCGCCCCGTCCTCCCGTCTCGTCCTCCCTCCCAGTCCTCCCGCCCGGTCCTCCCGTCCCGATCCTCCCGCCCCGTCCTCCCGCCCGGTCCTCCCGCCGCGTCCTCCCGCCCAGTCCTCCCGCCTCATCCTCCCGCCCGGTCCTCCCGCCGCGTCCTCCCGCCCAGTCCTCCCGCCTCATCCTCCCGCCCCGTCCTCCTGCTGCGTCCTCCCTCCCAGTCCTCCCTCCCGGTCCTCCCTCCCGGTCCTCCCTCCCGGTCCTCCCTCCCAGTCCTCCCGTCCCGATCCTCCAGCCTCGTCCTCCCGCCCTGTCCTCCCGTCCGGTCCTCCCACCTCGTCCTCCCACCCGGTCCTCCCGCCCGGTCCTCCCGCCCGGTTCTCCTGCGCAGCTCTGCCAGGCCTCGCTCCCAGCCGCGGCTGGACACCCCCCCCCACCGCCGCCGGCGGGGCCTCGACACCACCCCCACCCCGCCGCGGGGCCTTGACACCTCCCTCCGACCCTTTTTAGTAGAGTTCTTTTGGGTTTTCTACATAGAGTCTCATGTCTGCAAATGGTGAAACTTTGACCTCTTCCTTACCAGTTTGGATGCCTTTTATTTCTTTCATTGACCGCTGAGGCTAGGACTTCCAGCCGAGCCAAGTGAGTAGTAATGGGAGTGGACATCCTTGTCGTGCTCCTGACCTTAGGGGAAAGGCTCTCAGTTTTTCCCGAGAGAGGATGTTATTAGCGGTGGGTCTTTCCCATACGGCCTTTATGATGTCGAAATGTGTTCCCTCTATCTCTACTTTGTTGAGGGCTTTTATCAAGAAGGGACGCTGTATTTTGTTAAATGCTTTTCCTGCATTTACTGAGAGGATCATATGGTTCTGATCCTTTCTTTTATGAGTGCGGTGTATCATGTTGATTGATTTGAGAATATCGAACCACCCCTGCGGCCCAGGAATAAATACCACTTGATCGTGGTGAATAATTCTTTTAATGTACTGTTGGATTTATTTTGCTGGAATTTTATTGAGAATTTTTTCATCCATGTTCATCAGGGATATTGGTCTGTAATTCTTTCTAGTAGAGTCTTTGGTTTTGGAATCAAGGCAATGGTGGCTTCATAGAATGAGTTTGGAAATTTTCCTTCCACTTCTGTTTTTTGGAACAGCTTAAGAATAGTTTTTAACTCTTCTTTAAATGTCTGGTAGCATTCCCCTGGAAATCCATCTGGAGGTGTATATTTTAAATGGGGGAAATATACGATATCTAAACTATGTCTTGGTATAGCTGTTAAAAAAAAAACTCCAAGCAGATCATGTTTATCCATTAGTAAAACCCTTATATGATGTTATGTCTACCCAGAATAAACTACAAACCTGTATCATAAGCCTATAGCCTCAAGCATAAATCCTTGTGAGGTCACAATCTTGTCTACCACCCTGATCTTACCTCTTGCAACCCTCCCATGGGTCCAGTTTGTTTCAGCCACGTTGGCTCTGGCCAGCTTGTCATAGTCTGAGTTTGTTCTCTTCCTATGATATTTGCAGCATACCTATACCTACACCTGGGAGACTCTTCCCCCAGGTCTCCAGGTATTTGCATCCTCCTAGCCCTTTAGGTCTTAGGTTATTTTTAACTTCCTAAGGCAGATTCACCCAATCAAACAGTCCATGAGCCACTCGCTTTCACAATACCACCTTGTCTTCATGGCACTTCTAATGCTGTAGGACAATACTGAGTTGGTTGTATTTATTTCTTTGCGATGTCTTTTTCTCCCACTAGAATTTGAGTTCTAGAAGAGTTGAAATCTAATCTCTTGATCATCATTTTGCAGCACCTGGAAGAGTGCACAGGGTAAACGCTTCTAAATATTTGTTCATTGAGGAATTCTTTACACTTAATTATCTTCCTATATTTATCACCATGAAGCAAATAACAGCTTTTCAAAACAGCAATATGTCCCATTGTTTGTAACCTTCACCCTCACCTCTCTCTGCTCACTGCTGAGGAAATCTTAAGATGCTCTGGGGCTAGACCAGTGCCATCCAGAGAGGACGTTTCTCTTGTTCTCAGCTGCCTATATCACAGATCTTTCCACTGCTACAGTAACAATGGAAATACTTTATAAACTATTTTTACAAGTATTTCGAGTTTATATTTTGTTACTTATGATATATATTGGTGAAGAATGGACACAGAGCAAGAAATCAGGAAATTTAACTTTTTGCTTACATTCTGTCTCCAAAGGAGTGAAGCCTCATCTGAGTCTGTAAAATACTGAGCTTCTGAAATTCCTTCTTGTTCCAACAACAACAATAAAATATTACAGGAGCATTGCAGAAACAGCAGAGTAAGTGGCACATAGTAGATACTTAAAAGAGGTATAATAAATAGCTGCATTATTTTTTATAAGCTTAGTTATTCTGTATTAACCAAAAAGACCAATATCTCAGTTGCTTAAAATAAAAAGTTTATTTCCTGCTCATGATATAATGTTCATTATAGAAGCCAGGTGGATGAAGGATCTACAAACTGGAATGTGACAGGTCACCAAGGAGGACAAAGAGAAGCTAAGGAATTATGGACCAGCTTTTAAGTTACTTCCTGGAAGTACATCTCTGTATTTACATATATGAGTTAAAGTACATCACATCACATAGCTTTGACTATCATCAAGAGGTTGGGTAAATTTCAATCCTGCCATGTGCTTGGAAGATAAAAATTGGTAGGATTCTTTAATAAATAAAATAATCTTGAGGCACAGAAAATGCACTGATAAATTCTAACTGAAAAACTGAGAAAAAAAGGTCTACACAAATGAAGCCCAAGTAAATTATAACAGATGACTACCATGCGTTAGAAAAAGGTGGAGGAAATGGGGAATGCATACTCACTCCAGTAAGGGGATGTGAAGAACAAAGAGCAGTGTGAAAGTGCCTCATGACCATAGTTTATCCCATGTCAGACGGTGGAGCTGGACCGTGTTGAGAACTATGGATACCATGCTAAGGAAGCCTGGTTTTATTCATTGGGGAAATGTGGAACTAACTGAATTTATATCAGGGATGTGGATGATCACGTTTATATTTTAAAGAGATGGATGTATGAATGTGATTTTTTTTCTTTCTTCTTGAGGGAAACAAGAAGTTTCTGGATGCAGGAATACAGACATGAATTTTCTCCAAAAGGATAAGAAGACACATTAGAAATGGAAAGGATAAATATTTTTAAAAAATTAAAAAGTCAGTATAGCTATAGAACTCATAGGAATGTGAGCAGTAGAGTGTAATTATTGAGAAGAAGGAAACCAGTTGGATATGGCAGCAGCAGTCTTAGTAGAGAAGAAGAGGTAACTGGTGGTACCAATAATTGAGGTCACTTGAAAGTCGGAATGAAGTTGTAAGGAAGTTGTAATGAAGAAGTGGAATTGCCTTGCAAAATATGAATTAGAAGTACTTGTGGGAATTGCACATGGAGTTGTTTGGAAATTATCTAGCAGTCCTAGCATAAAGAGACCACCAAAAAAAAAAAAAAAAAAAAAAACAGGAATGAAGAAAAAAATTAAAAAAAAAAAAACAAAAGGCAAGCCAAGAGAGATTGTATATGTTAACAAAATGGATGAAAATTAGGTCAAAAGCTGCAGTCATGTCACGTACAAGCTAAGTTTATGAAGAGGCATTTAGAAAATTATTGGCCATTTCTTAGTGTGGGCTTAGGTGAATAGTGAGAGCAGAAGCCACTTGCAATGAAAACACGAGATGACTAAATTGGGGATGATGACGAAAGCAGATTATAAATCAAAGACGTTTGGCAGAAAGAGACATTAACACATTTCTCCATTGCTCTAAGCCCTCCAGGTATTTCCATCTAACTCCCAATGTAATAAGAAGTTCTTATGATAGCCTGTGTGCCTCTGCCTCAGTCAGCCTTCTGCTAATTTTTTGAACTCATCTTCTCCACTCTTCCCATGATCTTTCACATAAACGTCACCTTCACAAGTAGACTTTCCATGGCCACCTGATTTCAAAGAGCCTACTCTTTCTCCCGTGACTTGCTATCCCAGCCTGCTCTTTCTTTTGAGTACTTACTACAACCTGACATATTAAAAATGTATTTTTTATCCTCCTTCCCCCCAAATATGAGCTATAGTACAGCAGGAATTTCCTCCGTTTTGTTCAATGCTGTATTCTTATATGGAGAATAGTGCCTGCGGATACTAGATGTTCAATGAATGTTGGTGAAGTGCATGTGTGGGCCTCTACGTAGAAAGAGGAATTGGGGTAAATAAAGGTGATCTTGACAGTATTTGTGTGGAGGACTATTTGTGTCAATATGGAGGAATAAACTAATGATACCTTGGAAGGAGATAGTGTAAATGGGCCCTGGGGCAATATACCGTAAGGGGGGATGCAGAAGGGGATTATAGCAAGGCAACAGGTCAGGCATAAACCCCAGAAAGGAAAATGAGGATTCCTCCATCTGAAACTTAAGAGAATGGAAAGCATAGATAGTAATGAAAATAAAATTTGAAAAAGACAATTGGAATCATTGGTTCTTCAATGGTGAAGAAGAATTCAAGAATTCTTAGGCTAGAGGGAAGGGAGAGGCTTGACAAGAGCTGGAAGAAAGGCACATTGGCCGTGCTGCTTGGAGTGAAAAATAGAAGACGTGTAGATTTTCTGGAGGTCAGTCCAGGGCACAATTCTTTTCTCTTCATCATACTTGCCTTGCAAATTGTTTTCAGTGTGATTGATCATCCTTCCAGAACAAGCCATTTGCATTGTTTAAGATAAAATTTTACTCCACTAAGTTCTTCAAATATAGTCTATTATTTTTTAAGATAGGCTAATATGTGATGTCAGTATATTTTACTCACCAAAATAAATGTATGCATGTGATATATATATATATATACCCTGATATATATACATACATATATCCTGTATGTGTATATGTATGTATGTGCATATATGTAACTATATATGTATATATTTTGGATATGTACACATATGACTATGTGCATATATGTAAATATATGCATGTATATATGTAAATGTGTGTGTGTCTTCAGTATACAAGATCAAATTAACTGGCCTTTGGTTTTCTTAGAATTATCTAGTCAACTTGCAAGAATTTAGTATCTTTCTATCTTGAAACTGAATTTTCCAGTTGATTCCTGGCAGAAACCATCATCATCTGTTAAGAATGAAAGCTGTTGTTTAAGTGTTAACAGAAGAGACCACGGAATATTTATCCCCCTCTGATGATCAGCTGCTTTACTAGATATTGTCGTTCTTCTTTTTTTTTTTTTTTAACAATTCTGACATTAGAAAGCAAGTGACAACAATTTTTTTTTCTTTCTCTGTCTACAAAGCAGTACATGCACATTAAAGAAAAGGGAGAACATATTACAAAGGACATAAAAATTCTCCCTGATTTTACTGCCCAGTGTTATTGCTGGACAATTTTTTATTGGTGTTTTATTTTTAAACTACTGCTCTGTTTATATGTCCAGTTTTTCAAAGTTCCATCTAATTATGTATGCAGTTCCACTGCCTGATTATTTTGTCATACTTTCTATCATTAGCATTTTGTCAGATAATTAAACACTCTTGGAAAGAGTAGTTTTTTACAGCTGCGTAATATTCTAGCACATGGCATTTATTCAACCATTGTCCTACTTGGAATTTCTTTGTTTTCTTTCTTTTTGTTATAATATTATTACAGAATGCTTTCTACATAAATTGCTTATTTAAGAGCATGAGTTTTAAAATTTTAAACGCATTATCATTGTTTCAGTGAACAATTATCATCATAACTGCTATTAGAGTTTGTTTTTAAACCAGTATATCAAGGAGAACATGGGACACTAATACATAATTTCATATTCGTATATTAATGCTGATAGTGCCAAAGAAGCTGCATTTGGGGTTATTATGTTATGTTAACCAAGTATTCATAGTTGTAAATTGTCATGAATTTGTATCCTGTTTTGTATCATGCATGTTAAACTTAGTAAAGCAAAAACAAATAACTGTGGTGCCATATGTGTTCCTGTATACACTGAGTTAGAAATAGTAGTAAATTATGTATTTAGATCAGACTTTTTATAATCGTCCTGGGGAACTATATTATTATAAATTTTGTTACAAATAGTGAATAATATTGTCATCAAGACCAATATTTGGACACTGGGAGTTACTTTGAAAATTCCCCGATAGTATTAAAGCAGACATTATAAGTCTTTCAGAATATACCTTATAAATGAAATACATTTATGTGAAAGATTTCTTTTCCCTGGATAGAAATATCCTGCCCTGTTGCATTTCAATAGCCATTTCTTTTTGTTGTTCTTGTTCCAGGAACATAAGTGCTCCTGAGTGAATGGATAATGTTGGTTGAGAAAAAAGCATAAAGGAGGATAAATCTCAAGTAGAATCCCAAATGTTTCTATTTGGAATTCATCAATGGTATCTGCTGATGTTCAAGGCAGACAAAGTTGCTTAAAATGCAGACTTTTTGCCGTGCCCACCACAATCGATATCACACATCTTTCATACTTAAAAGGCTGACTTTACTGTAAATCTTCTAACATTCCTGAGGTGATAAATGGCAGGCTTTTAGGGACAGACCATTTCAACTAACATGGCAACTGTATTTCTATGATGAAGATCTATTTAAAATAAAATGGACTTTGTTTCAGATATGAGTAAGAAAGGACAGGAAGACTGAGCAGCTGTTCTTATCACTTCTGTCGCCAAATCACAGCACAGTGCTAGCATACAGGTAGAATTTAGTTTCATTTGTTTGTGTTTCTTACTGAAACTTAAAAAGCTCTTCTTAGAGCATCGTAGGGAGAAGGCAAAACAAAAACAAAAACAAAAACAAAAACAAAAAAAATTTAAGAAATCTGATCCTTTCATGTGGATCACTTACCTTCTAGCTAAAGACACATGTAGTTTACAAAGGTTTCTAAATCCTGTAATTTTCTTCTAGGGAAACTATCTCTCCATCCATCCCATAGGCACAAAATATTTCAGTCATTTAATAAGGAACAAGTTGGTGACTCCAGAATACGGATGCATCCACTGCTGTCATCTCAGAGCTGAGCAACCTGATTTCTGCAGAAATCTCAGGCATAGCAAGGGTGAGGGGAAGTAGAAAGTAGCTTGAGTAGTGTTTCAAGAAGAATGCAATCTAAAGTGAGAAATCACAGTGTACAGCTTAAAAGTAAATTAAGATTGCAAATCTGCTGACCATTTTCAGCTTTGTAAAAAACTTGGGTTGGACTTACAGCCTCTTTACTTGTTTGTTTACCTTCGAAGGAAATCATTTTTATTTACAGAAATAGTTAAAGATGGCAGATGCTGTTTCTTTTACAACCTTAAAGGCCTGCTTTTCTGTAAGAGAATAAGTTATTTTTGGCTTTGAGCTAAGGGAAAGAAAGGTAATAGAGGGGATGTCATGGTAGCCAACCCCTGGACCGGTATCAAATGATTTTTAAAAAGAAGAATCAAGATGATACTAAAAAGAGTGTAAGGCAATACATTGGGGACAATACATTTCAGTCAAAAGACTGAAAGCAGTCTTTTCAACAAATGATGTTAGGACAACTGAATGTCCAGATGCAAAAAAAAAAAAAAAAAAAATGAAGTTAGATCTTTTTCTTACCCCAAACACACACACAAATAATTAGAAATAATCACAGATCTAAATGCAAGAGTTAAAAACCATAGGATTACAATAAAACACAAAGGATTACATTAAAACACAAGTGTAAACTTTATGTCCTTGAATTAGGCAATAATTTCTAGGACTTCTTAGACATATGATGTAATGTCAAACACATATGTAACACCATTTTTATAACATTAAATAAAAATCTTACAGATTAGAAGAAAATATTAATATATTTGATAAGGGGGATCCCTGGGTGGCACAGCGGTTTGGTGCCTGCCTTTGGCCCAGGGCACGATCCTGGAGACCTGGGATCGAATCCCATGTCAGGCTCCCTGCATGGAGCCTGCTTCTCCCTCTGCCTGTGTCTCTGCCTCTCTCTCTCAGTCTGTGACTATGATGAATAAATAAATAAAAATTAAAATATATATATATATATTTGATAAGGGACTGGTATTCTAAATATGTAAAGAAAAGTTACAATTTAACCATAAAAAGGAAAATAATTCAAAATATTGTCAAGAGATTTGAGTAGATGTTTCTTCAAAGATATACAAAAAGCTAATGAGCACATAAAATGATGTTCAACATCATAAACCATTAGGTAAATGCAAATTAAAACTACAGTGAGATACCACTTCACACCCACTGGGATGGCTATAATTAAAAAGACAGATAATAACAAGTCCTAAGGAGGACGTGGAAAAACTGGACTTCTTAATTGCGGAGGAAGATGTAAAAAGCTGTAGCCTTTTTTGGAAAACAGTTTTCAGTTCCTCAAAAAGTTAAGCGCAGAGTTGCTATATGACTCAGCAATTTCACTTCTAGGAATGTGTCCAAGCAAAACAAGAACAAAGGTCCACCAAAAACTTTTGCATGTTTCTAGCAGCATTGTTCAAAATAGCTAAAAAGTGGAAATAACCTCAATGTTTATCAACAGAAGAATGGATAAATAAAATGTGATATATCCTTACAATGGAATATCATTTATGAATAAAAAGGAAAAAATATCATTTATGAATTAAGTATTAACGCATGCTACAATATAGATGGAAATTATCACGCTAAGTCAAAGAAACCACTCATCAAAGACCATCTTTGTATAATTTTATTTTAGACAATCTCCAGAATAGGCTCATCTATTGAGGCAGGAGTACCTAAGTGGTTGTCTAGAGTTGAGAGCGGGGAGGTGGGGGTAGGGGAGGGAGAAGTAGAATTAATTAAGTATTGATTGCTAATAGGTATGAGGTTTTCTTTTGTGGTGATCAAAATGTGCCAAATTTAGATGTGGTAAGGGTTGCACAATTTTATGGGTATACTAAAATTGAATTACACACTTTAAATTGGTGAATTTTATAATATGGGAATTATGTGTCTCAATAAAGTATTTTAAAAAATGAGTGTCAGAATCTCAAATTAGGGTTTTTTTAATATTTCATTTATTTATTCATGAGAGACAGAGAGAGAGAGAGAGAGAGAGAGAGAGAGGCAGAGACACAGGCAGAGGGAGAAGCAAGCTCCATGCAGGGAGACTGATGTGGGACTTGATCCCGGGACTACAGGATCACACCCTGGGCTGAAGGCAGATGCTAAACCACTGAGCCACCCAGGGATCCCCAAAATTAGGGTTTTTAAAAAGATGTTATTTATTTATTTGAGAGGGGAGAGCGAGAGAGAGTGTGAGAGCTCACAAGCCAGGGGAGGGGCAGGGGGAGAGGGAGAAGCAGACTCCTCACTGAGCAGAGAGCCCATTGTAGGGCTCGATCCCAGAACCCTAGGATTGTGACCTAGCCGAAGGCAGATGTTCAACTGACTGAGCCACCAGGCGCCCCTCAAAATAAGATTTTTAAGAGAAAATTCATATAAAATTCTTGATTAAAAGACAGGGCAGAAACTGATGCAATCCTTTTAAGAGATTTCTAGATTCAAGATGCAAAAAGATTTACTTTGGACCCCAGGGGTTAAGTCACAGATGGGGTTAAGTTCACACTTTCTTCACTTTGTTCACAAACACACTGATGGATTGCAAATAAAAAGCCCTCTCCTGTTATATAGTAAGATCAGATTCTTTGAGGTTGTTAGGAGACATCACTCTTACTGTAGATACTTTTCTTGGGACAGTGGAACAATCCTTAGGGATCTCAGGGCCTCACCTGTATAATCACTTTTTTGAAGAGTGGGACACAACCATTGGTGATTTCACATCTGTTTTCTGGTTTGGACAAGGAGAATGAAAATTAAAGTATCTCTAACTGGGAACTTGCTTTATATGTTTAAATTTATCATCATAGCTTCAGTCTATATGTTTCTGCAAATGGCAGGGTATTCACCTGCAGACTGAAAGCAGTCTTTTCAACAAATGATGTTAGGACAACTGAATTTATTTGGCAGAGTTTAGTTTTAGGGGGATATTTGTGAAAACTTTACTTGAAATCTTTACTACATATACATGTATGTCTTTGAACGTACACCCATAGGTGTATATGGGTAATATTCTCTCAAAAATTTGAATTTATTTGGCAGAGTTTAGTTTTAGGGGGATATTTGTGAAAACTTTACTTGAAATCTTTACTACATATACATGTATGTCTTTGAACATACACCCATAGGTGTATATGGGTAATATTCTCTCAAAAATGTTTGCTATTATCCTTTTAGAAATTAATATTTGAGAAACAAATATGTTTTATTTGGACAAATTTGAAACAAAATGCTTAAACTCCTTTCAACCTCAACATAGTGAATCAATGACAGTCTAAAAATAATTATAGTTACTGTCATTCATGTGTATTTTACTTTAACAAGGACTGGAAGTAGGCAAATGCAAAGGAATTTATATACTTTCTGGCTACATGTGTTTGTTTATCATTTATATGAAAGTTGATTAAAATATACCATTGCTTTGAATTGTAATGTCCTCTCTGCCTACCCTTACTCTATAATTTACTTTTGAGTGACCATGGGCAAGCATAGTGTAAGCCTACTGAGCCAGTGTATTAATTAAGCATAATAATATGTTTAGCAAGAACAGAATTTTATCGTAGTTAGAAAAGCAAAGGGCAAGTTTATATTAAATTATCTATGCCTTTTTACATCTATTAAATATTTTGTGATTCTATAATTCTAACTAGTTATAGAATCTTAGAAATGGATGTAACAAAGTGATAGAGATATATTGCCATTCATATAGTGTAAGCATCATTAGGAGAAACTTTCTGAGATTTCTAAATCCAATAAAAGCCATTAGGCATTTCTCAGAAAGGCATGTAGTCAAATGGTAACAACTCTTGCTGAGGGGGGGGGGACTTTTCTGTTGCTCTGGAGAATTCTGACCAACAGAATGATATACTAAATGCTTCCTCTACAAGGTCAGGAAGATTCAACAGCATACTGAAGGCCTCAGTTGTTGCAATAACATAATAAAAATAAATACAAAAAGATCAAAAAGGAAGGAGTAAACTGTCTCTGTTTAGACACAGCAAGGTTATTTCATAGAAAATCTTAAGGAACATACAGCACCAGTAACACTGATAAGTGAATTCATCAAGGTTGCAAAATTGGAAAATGGAATCTGCAGTAGCTCAAAAATACCTAAAACACAGGAAAAAGTTTAACAAAAGAAGTGTAAGACATCTACACTCAAAGTTAACAACACTGGTAAGAGAAATATGAGTATATAAAGTTCATATGTTGGAAGACTCAATGTTTTCAAGATAGCACTTCTTCCTTAATTGCAATCTCAGTCATAGTCTTAGCACAGTATTTTTGCAGAAATGATAAAAATAATGCAAAACTGTATATATACAGTATATATAAATGCAAATGACCTAGAAGAGCCAAAGTAATGTTTAGAAGGGAGAACTAAATTATAGGACAATCTAATCTTAAGACTTTATCTAAATCCTTGATATTCACTATTGAATAAATAAGCTACAGAGTTTTTGTGTGTGTTCACATGTGCTTTAAGTAAAAGAGTCTTGGTAATCAAGACAATGTAGTATTGGTGAAATGAGAGGTCTATAGATCAGTGAAATAGAATAGAGAATCCAGAAATTGATCTACACGTACAAGCTATATTGTTTTCGACAAACACATCAAAATAATTTGATGATAAAAGAAAGTCTTCTGAACAAATAGCACTAGAACAACTGGCTATTCACATAGGAGAGAAGGGAGTATTTAACTGTACCTCATACCACACTCAAAAATTAGTTCTCAATCAGTCAAATACTTAAATAGAAAAGCTGGAATTACAAAACATCTAGAAAAAAAATCCCAGAAGTACATTAGGCACTTTGAAGTGGACAACACATGCTTAGGTAGGACAAAAACAATACATAATGGAAAAAAAAGATCATATTTTGGACTTTGTCAAGATTAAAAACTTTTATATTTCAAAATACAATATTAAGACAACAAAATGGGGAACCAAACAAAGGAGAAAATATTCATGATACATTTATCTTACAAAGAATTTCTATTCATAAAATGCAACTAATCTTCATAACTCAATAATATGCATACAACCAATTAAAAATGGGTGGAAGGGGATCCCTGGGTGGCTCAGTGGTTTGGCGCCTGCCTTTGGCCCAGGGCGTGACCGTGGAGACCCCGGATCGAGTCCTGCATCCGGCTCCCCGCAGGAGTCTGCTTCTCCCTCTGCCTGTGTCTCTGCCTCTCTCTCTCTCTCTCTCTCTCTCTCTCTCTGTCTATCATGAATAAATAAATAAAAAATCTTTTAAAAAAATGGGTGGAGGATTTGAGTGGACGTGGACAAAAGAAGATATAAAAAATGGTCAACAATCACAAGAAAAGGTGCAGAACATCAAGAAGCTGCGTTCATCAGTAAGGGAAATGGCAACCAAAACCACAGTGAGCAACCACCGCTCACCATTAGAAGCGCTGAATTCAAATACCAAGTATGGACAAGAGTCTTGAACAATTGGGGCCCACATACACAGTTCTTGAGAAATTAGAAAGTTACTTCATGAATTTCTATAGCAACTTTATTCACAATAGCTAAAAACTGGTAAGAAGCCAAATGTCTATTCAGGGTACACGGGTTAGAAAAAGCCATATCCATGTAATGGAATAATTCTCAGTGACAAAAGCAAACAGACCGCTGATGTACATGCCACATCGATGATCTGAAGCTGATTTCTCGACTTAAAGAAAATAGGACACAAAGTAATGCATACAGTAAGCCTCTAGTCAATTAGAATTTTGGAAAATGCAAACCAATGGGTTGTAACTCAAACTAGATCAATGGTTGTCTATAGCCGAGCATCAAAGTCAGCATGGGATGTGAACAGGCAGGAAAATACATTTGAGGGTGATGGAAATATTGTACAGCACACCCTTGGGGGTGTTTCACAGATACACACACTGGGTAAAATTCAAGTAAGTTTATGTAATGAAAACATACATGCATGAAAATTATACATAATGAAATATGCACATAATAAAAATGATTTAAAATTGGGAAAAAAGTAAATCATCAAAGTATGATATGTTCACATTTAAAAATGCCATAAAATGAACAGCTTGATGGATTTTGGTTTGTCTAGAAGATCTGAACCAGGTAAATGTATATATAACAAAAGAACAAACAAAACTGGAAGAATGTATGTTAAGGTGTCTTTTAGGTTTTTTTCCCTACATTTTGTAAATTCCAAACATTCTATATATAAGAGAAATATCCCTTTGTTCAAACACAAGCTTCGAGGCATGTTGGTAGGAGACAGGGAGTAAGGTGGGCGAGGACCCAGGGATGCCTACGCCCCTGTCAATGTTACTTAGCATTGTTGCATTTTTTTCTGAAAAGACCCATGTAATGAGCCACCTGCTTTGCATCTTGGGAATCAGGCGAGGAGGAGAAGACAACTGGTAACCCAGGCATCACTTGTCAACCTAAGAGTGTTTGAAGCTGCAGTTATAAAGAAAAAAATGACAAAATACACAATGATATGAATGCACTCTGGCAAGGCAGGCAAATATCTTCCTATTGCAACTACTGTTCCAGCACACCAGGTAGGGCGACCACTAGGATAATGTCTGGTGGAAATAAATTAAGGAAAATGGTGTAGGACACTAAAAGGTCATTTTGCTTGGATTCGCTTTGTAGTGTTAAAGCTAGAGAGGACCTTAGAAATCACAGGCGAAAAAATCCCACTTATTTTGCCGATTAAGACAGTAAACAGAGACTCTTGTTTTAGGATTACAGATCAAGTTTGGGTAGAAATGAGACAAATACTTCTCAGAACTTGACTCTTTCTATTAAATCATAGGATTTTTTAAATTTTGTTTTTGTTTTAAATATTTTATTTATTTATTTATGAGAGACACACAGAGAGGCAGAGATACAGACAGAGCGAGAAGCAGACTCCATGCAGGGAGCCTGATGCGGGACTCCATCCCAGGACCCCGGGGTCATGACCTGAGCTAAAGCACACTAAACCACAGAGCCACCTGGGTGCCCCCAAATCATAGGTTTTATTCATCTCTGGAACATTACTGTATTAATTTTGAGTAAACCTTTGTGTTTTTCTTCACTCAAAAAGTTTGGGAGAATATAAATATTCTGACCATTATCCACCTATTAATTCCTGAATTAAAGACAACAAATCAAATTACTCTATGTTATTACTGGGAGTTTATATTTACATTCAAAAAGAAATCTTGTTTCCAAAGTTCTCATTCAAATTAAATGACTGTATTACTATAAAATCATATATCTAAGGTATGTAACCTGACTCCCACAACCACAATAATATATTCGAATAAATTGAGCCTACCAAATGTAAGAGGGGAAAAATCCTTTTTAATGTTAGCCTGTAGATTTCTCAATCTTTTCTTTCTAGTAGTATCACAGCCATTATAGGACAAAAATAATTATTTCTCCTTGATATTCACTATTGAAAAAATAACCTACAGAGTTTTTGTGTGTGTTCACATGTGCTTTAAGTAAAACAGTCTTGTGTCCACATGGTAATCAGCACATCGGAGTGGTTGTCATCATTCCCTTAGACAAACATGTCGATCTTAAATCTCCTTGGAGTTCATGTCACTGCACAAAATTAACCTGTTTACCCTGGTCAGGGTGAACTTGTAGGTCCTGATTCATGACAAGAATTCTCTCTTTCTCCCACTAAATAAAGTGTCAATGTTTTCACAATATTTTATATTTTAGATGCAAGCGGGGAAATTGCAGACAAGTTATAGCTGATGAACTCTGTTCATGACATGGCAGTGAGTTTTTGACTATGGCCAAGAGTCTGAAATTAAATGTTGCTATTGGTAGAGACAGATCATTTTAGCTGGTGGTTATCGCTGCTATATATATTTTTGTAGATAAATACATGTATTATGTATAAATATATCTGAAGTATTCCACTTACCAATTTCCATGAAAGGACCCATAGGCAACAACAACAATAACAACAAAATGTTAGAACATGTATCATGGAATTAAATATCCAGGACCACGTACCATATATGTGTGTGTGTGTGTGTGTGTATATATATATATATATAACTGGAATATTTCAGTTATACAGTTTTCCTGGGAACTTTTCTGCTTAAGAAAATCCTGACTTTCTATTTTCTGGTAGAGATATCTTTGGAGGAGTGTATGTGACATGCGGCTCTCTTCCCCAAACTATAGATATACTCTCTATCAACTTTCTAAACTAATGTATTTCATAGTATATATCTTTGATCCAATTTAGCTGTTTTAAAAAGCTCAATAAGAAAGATAAATTGGTAATAAAATAGCAAATAGCAAAAAAATACCTATTTAATCAGCACATCCTCTTAATATCTATCTTCAGTTTGTATTTTTTAAATTTTAATTTTAAAATACTTAATATCTGGAATTGTAAAACTTTTGAAGGAAAATGTAGTTCTTCTTAATCAAATTGTTTTTAGGAAAATGGCTTAAGTTAAAGCCGCTAAGACAGGTGATCACCAGCAAAAGGGATGTACCTGTGCTTCTATTCTTTTAAGTTTGTAATATTTTATTGCTTTTTACTTTCAGTTTACTTCACTTGCCTTTTTTATTTGCATAGAAGAAAAATACAGGATCATTAAACTTTAGAAAAAATGACTCTAGGGATCCCTGAGTGGCTCAGTGGTTGAGCGTCTGCCTTCGGCTCAGGTCATGACCCCGGGGTCCCGGGATCGAGTCCTACATTGGGCTCCCCGCAGGGAGCCTGCTTCTCCCTCTGCCTGTGTCTCTGCCTCTCTGTGTCTCTCATGAATAAATAAATAAGATCTGTAAAAGAAAATGACTCTATATGAATCACAAATTAACTGCATCTTATTGACCTCTGACTGCGGCCTGTTACTGAATTAGCTTTAGAGTTCATGCCTTCTGCTGTCCTGAGCTTGAACATCCCCTGCCACCTTCCCTTTTTGCTCCAGTTTCCGCCTGTCACTGCTTCCTTACCCAGCCCGGCCTTCCCCCTGGAAGCCATTCACTCGCCAGCATCAGGACAAACTTCTACAAGGTTAACAGCTTCCTCCCTAAGTGTGCTATAGCTAATTTGCCAGGTGATGGGCAAGCAAGTACCAATGAAAAGTCTGTCCTTTGGAAGAAGACATCTTGGAAAGGCCCTAAAATGAAATCATGGAGGAATTTTTTTCGTTTTAAGATTTTATTTATTTATTTAAGAGAGGGAGAGAGCCCATCAGGTGGGAACCCTTGCTGGAGGGGGTTGGGAGGAGCAAGAGAGAGAGAGGGACAGGCCGACTCCCCACTGAGCAGGGAACCCAATGGGGCCGCATCCCAGGACCCTGGGATCATGACCTAAGTGGGAGGCAGGCACATACCAACGGAGCCCCCAGGCACCCCAATCACGGAGGAATTTCTAAATATCTGTAAAGGGCCCTGCACACAGCATGAAGTGGTAGAAAGTGTGTCTTAATCAAGTAGATTGAATTATTGTTTCTGTTACTTAAAATCATGTTTACCCTATATCTTCAAGAACTTACGTCTTTCTAGAGAGTTTGTTATTAAGCAAAAATATGTCCTATTCTGTATGTTAACATGATGTAGGGGATATTATGAATTTTCTATACCTGGTTTACAACTGCCTTTTTCTTTTTCCTTCATAATTTTTCTATTTATTCTATTGCAATATAACCTGCTGAAATACATTGCAAGATTTCCATGGCCTAAGATTGCTTTGGAGAATTTCTCAGTGTAGGAAGTCTTACCCACACATTATTCACTGCCTCAATTCTAGGACTTCAATGCTCCATAAAACAAAGAAGCATCCAAGGGAATAAAGACTCATTTTTTCCGAGTTGGGAAACCTCTCTATAATTACCTCTCTTGGCAACTGTGTTCTGTTTTTAGCCCTACTAGGAAGATGTTCTTCACCCAAAGGTAATGCTGCTTAAATTCTTTTTTTTCTTAAATTCTTGAATAACTAAATATACAAATAAAAATGAGGAGATAACTAAATATACAAAAATATGATTAGAGCATTAAAATTTTTCTCTAGGTTCTTTCCTTATCGTCTAAAGATTTAAAAAATGCAAGTGGCTACATAAGGATATTCAGGTAATTATATGTTGATGAAGAAAATTAATCAAATAAAAGACTATATATGAGATGTGAGCTGGCTTATGACATGTAGAACATAGAGGAACTCGAGTGGCATTATCTTCTTCTGTAATATGCTTCTCCTGACAACAAATAAGAACTCTAAATCTCACACCTGCTTACCAGTGTGTCTTTTAAAATCAGATGCTACATTTATTCTATTCCACACTGAGTTATTTAGCAAATAAAAAAAAAATGTATTGCTACTTTGCTAAATATTGATGGCTCTAAAATGAAGATCACTTATTCTTTGGTACAATTAATTAAAAATATAAATTAAACTTTATGGACATTAAATGACATTTTTGGGGAATTCTAAAAATTGAAATTTGCCTAAATATGGCAATTGATTTCTCCAGCAGTCATTTCAAATATTCATACCTAATACTTACTTTCATATTATTTATGCATGCACGAGGCCTAGAGATCTCTGACTGTGTGATTTGCCTTGTTGAGAGTTTAAAGGTATAAAAATGTCCTTCTCCTTACTTTTGGGGGTAAACTGCAAAATAAAATATTGATTGCATTTTGAGTATTTTAAATTTTAAAAATAAAGAGAATTATTTCTCTATTATTCTACAATTTTATAGATCGAAGTATCTGCACTGTTTTGTTAAATTGTAGTTTTGTCTTCTTTAAATTCCTCTGTAGAAAGTTAACTTATTACAAATGAAAATAAATAAGTTAACAAAGATTGTTAAATAAATAAATTCAACTGATATACAGAAAAAGGGTTTTGCTGTTTGGTTATTGGTTGCCTCAAGAATAATTTCCAAAAATAAAAAAAAAAAAAAGAATAATTTCCAGATATCTCTCTCTAGGGTCAATAGTTCAATTAAATAGCCCTTAACATTGTCTAGTCAACCTAGTTATCTATCTTTTAAAGGGATGCAGGTATAGGGTTGCTGTTTAAGTTTCCATCATAAAGGCAAATACATTAATTTATTTAAATATAATGGAATATATCTTACTAATTCACCGTGCTACTGGAGTTACATGTGAGTAACTCCTCTGTCTGCATTCTGGGCTATGCTAAACTATTTGAAAAGGAAAACTAAAGAATGAAGCTACGAGGTAGAGTGTTGAGGTCTGACATAAAATGAATCTGAAAAAGGGACAAAGCAGAATAAAAAAAACCCTTAATTCATGATATATTATCATGAATGTGAATTATGTTTTCATTCATTTAACAAATATTGATTGTGGACCTATAATGAGCCAAGTACTATTCTAGATGCTGGGAAGACAGCAGTGAACAAAGGAGACCAAGATCTTTGCTCTCCTGGGATTTATATTTTATTTGCTAATTACATAGTGTTTTGGATGAACTCATCTTTTGGCAGGCTCAAATTCTGGTGACAGGTGGTCTATAGATCATCCGCACTCGTAGACACCTTTATATTCCCAACAATGCAGTATCCTGGACTTCATCAGGCTTGTCATAATATAGTGTGGTATTGGTTAGGTTTGGCTTGTCCTTCCATCAATGACAGGTCTCCATCAACCCATCAAATATAATTCTAAGAAGATTGTGAAACGAAGACATTGTTAAATATTGTGAGTCATTCAAAATTCCACTCTGAAGTTTATTAAAAATACATAATTCAAGTTTTTTACAGTAAAGATAGAAAAGAAATCCATATTTCTTAGTTAGGCATGTTCTCCTCCAATGGAAAGGCTCATCCCTACAAGAGTTTTCTGTACTTGTTCAAAGAGTGTACCATGTCTCTCTTGAAATAGCATGATGGGGTGTCACTTTTACTAATGAGAGCTGGAGACATTCCATGGGAACATCAGGTATGTTGTTGCTCAAGAAGGATATTAGGGCATTTGGTCTATACATTTTTATTTTGATCCCTTTTTGAAGATGTAAACTTTTAAATTTGGAGTGTTAAAACCGAGCTATTCAGTGTTTGCTATAGTTGTTGCTCTCTGCAATACCTTTACCATAAATACTACTGGTGAGCCTGTCTTCTGTCCACCACGCACACCAGACACACCATGCACGTGACTACCCATTTTGGAGATCCTGCATCACCATCACTGGAGATCCCGAATCACCATCACTTTCATCATATTCCTTTAACTTGTTCAGTAAATTTTACACTCTCATATTTTGGAGAAAGAATCTCAAATATACTGTAAATCTTACCTTCATGCATTCTCATTATCCATTTCAATGGGGAAGTTTAATGAGGAAACTGTGTAGAAGAGAGGATGATAAAGAAGAAATAGTGTCAGTCATCTCAACACCTTGTAGTGTAGACATAAGTAGCCTTCTTTGGACCAGAAATCAAATGTGATGCTTTGTTTTCTGGATTCTTTGGGGTTAAGATGAATTCATCACAGAGTCCAGATACGGTGAGTCAAAGGTGGCTATATGATCAGATAAAACTCACACATAGGCCTCCATAACCCTTCTTAATTACTACTAATCAGGAAGCCAATCAAACAAAACCTAAAAATAAAGTGATGCCAATTCCGGGGAAGACCTCTGTGCTTTTTTGTCAAAGAGCTGATCTTCACACCTGAATCTTCAGCTGCAGTAGCCACTGCTTCTGCAGAGCCCTCTGGTGGAGTGCACGGCCCATAGCACCTTCCTAAGCTGGAGACTTTGCACCAAGTCTTTCATGAAATCGAGTGAAGTGAGTGCTGGATATGACATCACTTCTTCACGTGTTTCAAGGTGACCCAGCTCCAACAGACTGGCTTCCTCTAAAATGAGTTAAAAAAAGGTCCACTCTTCTAATTGGTTCTTTACTTGTCCAAAGGTTTCAAAAAGTAACGGTTGAATATTCGAGTCCAAACTAACTAAATAATAGAAATTGCTAAGTGAATACACGAATAGGACACGCATATTTTGAATCCTTTCATTGCCATAATTAGGAGCTGGAGGAGGGTATCCTATTTTTCTAGAAGAAAAATGATGTCATTAGTATATGTGTAACTGTATTTAAATATTTTAGGAGCATTCCCTTTTACCTTGATTTATTTTTAAAATTCAGTTACCTTTTGAGCTTCAAATAAATATGTAAAATATGTCATTTTTACTTAAGGAAATATATTTGGACGTATAAAAACCTAGAGTTTAAAATGGAAGTAGCTTCCGTTTTAATTTGGGAAATATTGCAGGGGTAAAGATGATTGACATTAAGATGTGGATTGCCTGCCACATTTTAAATTATTTATCATTTGTTAACCACTGTATTGACGTGACCTGATAGGGCTCACTGACCCATAGCACAGTTTAGGAGACAAATTGGAAAAGCAGGTGAGGTTATGTGGGCACTTGTGGAAACCAGAGCATCCGTAGAAAATCACAAATGTTGAATATAAGATCCCTATGACTTAATATGGATTATTTTTCTGGTTCCCAGCTGAACTGACGACAATGGTTAGACAAGCACATAATCAGTTAATTTTCTGTATTGAGTACTTCTATTTTATATTCAGGCTTACAAGATCCTTGAGAAACAAAATTGAAGCCATGCGTTCTCAAAATACTTCTATGGAGTATTTAATAATCCTTTATCATTTTTTGCTTTCTGTTAAAAAAATACTCTGGTTGCACCTATGTTTTCACCTGAGCTATAATTATATATACATCATTTAAAAACTCCCTTCCATTGATAAGTGATATTCCTATTACTTGTTTTACTGAGCTACCTATCAGTATATCAAGAAAATTAAAATGCTACTTTATAATTAAAACTAATCCATTAGAAATGAGGGACATTACTTTTTCATCTTTAGATACTTGTCCTAATAACATGTAAACACTAATTTTGTATTAAGTCACAGGTTTATTTTTACAATGATTCTCTTATGCTTGTTAAGCATTGCAAATCCCCTTGGATACTTGAACTTTGGCTTCAATACCTTAAAAAATTATCATCAAACTGTAATGATCACATATTCAACATATCTGAAATAAGGTGAAAGAGCTCATTATACATCCTTGTGTTGACCACTGTCTTCTCTCCTCTAGATAACGTTTAGTATTTACTTTGTCATTAAGAACTTAAAATCCTGGGCAGAGAGTCCATACCCTTGAAACAGTTCAATTAACAGTGCAGAACCGTCTATTATAAAAAGCTTGCAGGAGTGATTTAGATAAAAGTAGAATAAGAGTCCACAGTGATGGTGAATTAGTCTGGACTACTTACTTTCACTCAGGGAGTGATGCAGGTACGATCATGTTATCTCACTAGTTTGTGGGAGCATTAGGGTTATCTGGAAATTTACTGAAACATAAAGGTGAATCTGCTGGGCCGTGTATTTCTTATATTTCTACCATCTGACTTCGTAATATGCTTAAGCTTGTATATATATATATATATACTATATATATATTAGTATATTATATATATTATATATATATAAATATATACTATATATACTATATATATATTAGTGTATATATATATATAGTATATATATATATATATTCATACTAATGTTCCAGACAAGATTGATGTATTCTAGGGCTCTGTGGTCCAAGGTGCTGTCAGACCCACAGAAGGTGCAGTGCAGGAACTTGGGGGAATGCAGAATCTCAGGCCCTGAGCTCGAATCTCAAAATCCGAGTCTGCAGTTTTACAAGCTCCCCAGTCTGCTGCACGTTAAAGGTCGGTGCAACCCGCTCCTGAGGACATTACTGGATAGGGTGGCACTGCAGTGCTGCCTCCGCGGGGGCACATGACCGTGAGTGCGCATATGTACCCGAAGGTATACGTGGGTAAACACATGATTATTTCTCGAAAATGGACTTAGTTTTCATTTCATTTTATTTATTTTATTTATTCATGAGAGATACACACACAGAGAGAGAAAGAAAGACAGAGACAGAGACAGAAGCAGAGGGAGAAGCAGGCTCCCTGCAGGGAGCCCAACATTGACTGGATCCCAGAACCCCTGGGATCACACCCTGAGCTGAAGGCAAATGCTCAACCACTGAGCCACCCGGGCGTCCCCCTACTTTTTTATTTTTTATTTTATTTTGAAAATGGACTTAAAAGGACTGTGAAATTGGTTGTATTTCAGCCAAATGCTCCCTCCCTCCCCCACCACCTCAAGATCCACATACTTACTCTTGCTCAGAGGTTCCAGATGTTTCCTTTAGATTTTAAGATGAACTTAAAATTCTGCTTGTGTTGACTGTCTTTTGGCATGAGAAATGGGAGACTGAGAAGTAAGTAATGGTAGTAGTAAAGTCTGTTTTTTGAAATGGAGAAATGTTTCAGACATTTCTGTAGTTATAAAAGTCAATATAAGACTATGTTTTAAATACCATTGGTCGATCCTAACAAGCGAATCACATTTCTGATCTTTCTTTTTTAGCTTTGCTTTTGACTTTATAATAATTGAACGAAATCTTTCTAATTCACAATCAGAATTTTTCAATTAATTCAGGCATGCCAATTTTTATATTGATTGCTTAAACTTGCATGTTTAAATTTGAGATATGTTAATTGAGTGGATATCTGTTAAAGTACAGCACATTAATTTGTGCAACCTACTGTGACTGTTTTCAAGTCCAAAATTTAGTAACTGTCCGAAAAATCAGAACCCTTCAAGAAGCCTTTGGGTTTTTCTATTCTAATCACCCTCGAACGCTTAGGTCATGGAAGATTTCCTATAAAGTTCCTTGTAAGTATTTTTTCTAATGTCTTCTTTGCCATACTGGCAGGAGCTGTCAGATAACTCCCCCCATTGTTGCCTTTGACCCTGTAAACAGAATGAAGTCACTAATGTTTTAGTCGTTTTCTACCTGTAAAATGATAAGCTTTAAAGAATTTTGCAACTCTAAATACGATTTGTTTTTTTGTTTGTTTGTTTGTTTGTTTGTTTGTTTTTAGTAGGAGGGGGATTCCCAGTCCTTTGGTCTTTCTAGTCCCTGGAAAAACCTTGTTGCTGACTCTGAGATTTTCGTCTCTCTTGCCATCTCCACCTCATTCTCTCTTTACCTTTCTTTTATAACATGTCCTCCTACTCAGTTAATTCAGATAATTATACATCTTCTGCCTGCCTTTTCAATATTTTATTTAACAGAATTGGTCCCCCCCCCCCCCCCCCCCCGCTGTTTATGACCTTGCTGGAAGACTTCACCATTCCAGTGGATTGAGCTACTACCAATTCACTAAGGACTGTTGAAATTGCAGTGTCTAACCTGCCCTCCTTTTCTGGGCTTGTTTTCTAACTCCTGGCTTGGACGTCTACACTTGTGTCTTGCCATGTGCTTCACGGAAGCCAGTATTTCCCCACCTTTTCTCCCTACCCCCAAATTTGATGCACTGAATTCCTTGTCAATTATTTGCATCACAGGCCAGCCCAGCACAAGATTCCTATCTTGCAAGCCTCTCCTATTTTTTAGAACTCTCATCACCTCTTGCTTTTTCCTTTTCTAGCCGTGACTTCTCCTCTAAGCTCACCTTCCTGAAAGAGGGGTACATTTACTATTTCTACGTCTTCACTTTCCATTTTTCTCTCTTAGCTCATGCTTACATGCAGCCAGTTACCCCCTCCTCCACCCAGAACTGCCACCCGCCAAGTCATCAAAACCTTCAGCTGTCAAATCCAACTATCACTCTTCAGTCAGTATTTTATTATTTTTCTGGCCTGCAGTGATGACCATGAATTCCTTGTGAAACCGTTAAAAAGTCTTAATAATGTGTTACTCTCTTCTAGTTCTTTGTTCTTCTCTATTTCTCCCTGTCCTTTAAGTACCGGTATATGCTAGGGTTTCATCCTTGGTCAATTCATCTTTCTGCCAGCACTTTGCTTATGTGGATGAAACTTACTTAATTTTTTAAAATATTAATTTTTTGCAAAGGAAATTATTTGCAAAAGAAGAACTCCAGTGCAGGTTTTCATCTCCTAGTAGTTCATCTGTCCTTGGCTTTCCCTTGGGCCACTTCATGTAGATACACCTGAAGTAGGAATTATTGTATCTCATGCCCATTCTCACGTTTGCATTCCTTGTTATGTCCTCACTCCAGCCAGAGACTGAAAATCTCCCTAGACACTTCCCTCCATCGCATTCTTTGGAATCGATGTCTTATGATGTTTTGCCCATTTCTCCCACTTATATTTGTATGACTGGTTGTTCTGCTGTCTCTGCTCAGCCTCATACCTTCTAGATCTCTCTTCTACATCAAGATGAAAAATGTACAGAATGCTTTGATGTGTGAAGCCCCAGGCTCAGACTCTATCTGTACCAGCCCAGATCTTATCTAATCCTCACAGTGTCCCTATCACGGAGGCTCTGTTATTAGAATTTTACTAAGAGTAAAACAGCAAGGGCAGCCACCTAGGTTACTGTGACTCAGGAGCCCCATTCACTCTTATCTCCACACGATATGAGCCATCCTCTTGCAAAGGGAACCTAATGCGTGGTTTTGCTTCCATTTTACTCACCCCATGTAAATATTTTATTTTTCTTAAAATATTTATGTGTTTATTCTAGAGAGAGGGAGACAGAGAGAGAACATAAGGAGGAGAAGGAGAAGCAGGCTCCCCGCGGAGTAGGGCGCCGGCCTGGGCCTCGATCCCAGGACCCCAGGATCATGACCTGAGCCGAAGGCAGACGCTTAACCAATGGAGCCCCCCAGGCGCCCCAGGATAGGCACTTTACATTAAGCACTTCAGATACTTCAGCAGGATGGGGTCCATATACCACAGGCAGAGACGCTCTGCTCTATGCTGTCAGTGAAATTTCCTCCTAAAACCTGGACAGGATTGAGTTATTATTACCTGTTGAAATGCTTCTGGTGTCTCTGCTTTGTCTGGAATATATTGTCCGATCAGGGGCATGTGGCACAGAAGTTTCTGCAGTTTCCAACCTGCCGGTGGAAGAGCATCCTACCCTCGGGCCGACCTCAGCCCCTTGCGTCCTGGCCTTGGCGCAGCAGCCGACCCTGCTCTGTGTCAGCCGCTCAGTCTTGCCCTCAGGCGGATTAGTGGGCCTGCCTGCGGCCTTCTGCCAGGGAGCGCCTCCTCCTCCCCCCGCTGTCACCCAAACCTGACTTTCTTCACGGGGGCTTCCTTGAAACAGCTGTTCTCACCTGTGTCCTTTATTCCTACTGTGGCCAAGCCGGGGCCCCCCGAACCCCACCACTGTGGTTTAGCTCCGTCCAGAGCGGTGCTCAGCTCGCGGAAACTCTCCTTACTGTTGGACGCCTCCTGACCTAGAGGGTCCGTAGCTGAGGGATCTCAGATGGTTTCCATTCTCTCCCCGGGCCAAGAATTGCCTTCTCCCGTCTCCACACTATCGTAGCTTCCTCCCAACATGGATCTTTCCCCAGTGACAGTGGTTAGCTGTGAAGACAGGAGGAGCGTGAGGGGAGGCCACGTATGTGGGCATCAGCACATTGGCATATTTTCCTGAAATGTTTATAAGTTGTCATTCCGAATACGACTTTGTTTTCTTTTGAGTTCCAGAAAAATGTTATCTAACCCTGGAACAATGGACGTGTGCCTTGTGGAAAAGCTAAAGTTGTGTTGCAACTTAAGAAAAAAAAATGCCAGAGTCACCGTTATCTGAGTCCCATGTTCCGTATCTGTCATTATTTTCAACTCTGGAGGACTTGGGACTCCAAGAGGGTCGTGCAGCCTCCGGTGACATCATGTGGGAAGGAGTCTGGGACGCGGAGGAGGGTCCAGAGGGCGTGGGCCTCCTCCTCTGGCCTCTCCCCACCTCCCAACCCAAAGCAAGCTGCTCCCGGAACCCCTAACTTCAATTCCTGTGAAAGTCCTGTCCCCTCATTCAGAGCGTGGTGTTCGTGACATGCATATGCCATTACAAGGCCTTTGCAAACCCTTACTCAGATTCCACCATTCAGGGCCTTAAAACTGATCGCTGATCTTAAAAAAAGTCGTCCACCCTCCCTCCCTTCGGCGGTGCCAGGAAGGCAAGCCTGTGTTTTCTGCGGAGACTAGGGAAGGCCAGAGGCAGGCCGGGGCGGGGGGTGGGGGTGGGGGGGATGGGGGTACCTGAGGGATCATTTTCCGGCGTCTCTGTGTGCGTGTGTGTGCGTGTGCTAAGATACCTGAAGATAGTTCTCAAAATATAAATCACAAAATTACGCAGCTGAAACCGACTGCGATTGTCCTGTCCACCAAGGGCACCCGAACTAAGAGAGCCGCGGGCGCGTGGCTTAGCCCTTGGACCCGGGTGCCGGGGACGATCCGATCCGCGTCCAACCACCGTCAGACTGGCAGGGGCTGGGAGCGGCTGCGGCTGCCGCTGCGACCCCGTGTCCTGTGTCCCGGAACCCGGCCGCTCGCATGGGGGCGGGGGCGATGCCTGGGAGCGGGAACCTGGGCTTGACTCCTTACCCGCCCCGGTACCCGGGGCCCTCCCGGACCCGGGGCTCGCCCCGCTCCCGGCGGGGACCCACCGTGCAGCCCTGCCCCCGTGCCCGGAGTCCCCGGGCCGCCTGTGCTCCGAGGCCCGGAGAGGGAGGGAGCCGCGCGCCCCGGGCCTCACCGCGGCGCCTGAGCGTCCGGCGGGACAAGCGCCCGGGGTCCGTCCCGCCGCGCGAGCGGCTCCGAGTCCGCCTGAACTAGGGGCCCCGGCTCCGCACCGCGTCCCGGCCTCTCGCGGCCGCGCCCCCAGGGCTGCTGGTTCCCGCGGGCCGCGAGCCACGCCGAGCGGCTCCCCGGGGCTCGCGCGCGCTCCCGTCCTCCCGCGCCGCCCGGCGCCGCCGCCACTTGTGGATCCCCCGCCCCCGCCCCCTCGCCCCCCGCCCCGCCCCGGCGGCGCTAGGACCCGGCAGCCCGGCCGCGCGGGGACCGCCGCCAGGCTCCTCCCGCCTCCGAGGGGGACCCGCCGGCGGCCGCGAGCGGAGCATGGTAGCTCGGGCGGCGGTCGGAGCGCCCCCGTCGCAGCCGCGCTCCGCGCAGATATGCGCCTCTCGCTGCCCGGTGCGCCGGCAACATGGGCTGTCACCCCTGCGTCCTCCTCCTGCTCGGCTGCGCCGTCCTCGGCTGCCGCGCCGCGCTGACCCTGCCGCCCCCCAACGAAGGTAAGCAGGTGCGCCGCTGCACCTTCCCGGGCGGGGTCGTCCGCACCTTCCCGGGCCGCGCCCGCTGCACCTTCCCGGGCGGGGTCGTCCGCACCTTCCCGGGCCGCGCCCGCTGCACCTTCCCGGGCGGGGTCGTCCGCACCTTCCCGGGCCGGGTCCTCCGCACCTTCCCGGGCCGCGCCCTCCGCACCTTCCCGGGCGGGGTCGTCCGCACCTTCCCGGGCCGGGTCCTCCGCACCTTCCCGGGCCGCGCCCTCCGCACCTTCCCGGACAGGTCCTCCGCGGGGGGACCGGGAACGTGCTCTTGGGGTCGCCGCCTCCCGAGCTTTGACAGCGGATTTTGGATGGCCCGAACCGAAAATGTGGTTTTAATCTGATACCAATTCAAGCAATTACCTTGTTTGCCAATTTTAAGCCGAAAGAAAGGAAAATCCTCCAGTTTTACGACCCAAGATGTGAATGTGCCAAATAGCCGTGGCAGCATTTTATTCCTCCTCGTGACCGCGTAGTACTCTGAGAAGTTCAAGGGAGAATTGGACCCTCCTCGCCAGATCCTTGGGTACAGGTGATGACAGGTTGTTCCTCCTTGGGACCGGGCGTTGAGCAAGGGACGAGGGGGACCTCCGAGTTTGTGGACGCGGGGGGTGTGTTTCTGTGGCATCTGCAGCACCAAGTGCTGTGTATCCCGCCAGGCGATGGCCTGCCCTGTGGTACAGGTTCTAATGAGCAGCATATGCCACATTAACATAAGTAATATTTGCGGGAATTGCAATAAGCTTAGGTTGGATTCTCTTTGTTTAAGGGCTTACATACGAATAAGGGACCGTATATGATGAAAAGTGACAAGCTCCTGGGTAGGTACGGTAAATAACTGAATAGCAAATTAAGAAAGAATGTCCAAATGTAGCAAATGGCATTTCCTGATGTTGGGTTATTTATTTTCCTCCTGATGGACATTCATCCCTTTTCAGTGGATTAAAGTGCAAATGTGATCTTGACGACACCAATGTTTCCTATAAGATTGGGCATTTGATGGATACATTGCCTTTTTCATGTATACCTTTTGTCACCTATTCCTAATGATTTGTGAATACAATGACTGACTCTTAAAACAAAGTTCCCTAAATAATTGATTGCTTTAAAGCAACACTTACAGCGTTGATTTCTTCTTAATCATTTTGGACTGGTAACAATGACATTGAGCAATTTATTTTGCGATTTAGCAATACTGAACAATGATGTCAAAATGCGTCACCATATATTTTGTCACTAAAAGTACATTGGCAAGCCAATGTATATGATATGGATTATTTTAAAGACACGTAAATACTCAAAATATTTAGAAACTTCTTAATTAGATCTAAAAACTGCCTCTCATATTTGGTGACCTACTTTCATTGCTAATAGACTAGTTTAATTTTGTTCTTTCCTTAGTGACTGCCTTTATCAGTTTGGCAGATTTCATCAAATTTTTCTGTTTCTCTTTTTTCAACTGGGAAAGTGAAAAATTCTAAAATATAAGGATCAAGAAAATCATCTAATCACCTTTAAGTGACTTTTATTTTTTTAAAAATCAAAATAACATCTTTATTTGAAAGTAATGGTCAATCATTTTTCATTGAATGAGAGGCAAGAGTAATCATTTGTATAATGAGTAACATATCAGTAAACTGAAATTATTATTTAATCTTATTTTTAAAGATATTTAAGAATTGACGATAACTAGAAGTAAAGTAATATTATTCCTGTATCGCCATGATAAATTTTATTTCTCCAGATGGAATATTTATAAACTCTTTGGATAATGGGTTTTACTGAATTAATAATGCACAGGGATAGAGCTGAGAGTCAATATTTTTGTGGAAAACATAACCTTTCAGTATACTGCAAGAGAAAGAGAAGACCCTTTAAACTTATTTATGCTCACATAAAATTACTGAATATTAATTTAATGAAACAGGAGTAATCAAATGTAAATTGCTTTTAAGCCAGACTGTATGTTTCAGTATATAATGTATATATTATTTATGTGGGCAGGGTTGTATATAAAAAGGGAAATATTTACAGAAAACTGGCAAAATTACATTTAATTTGTTTGGATAAACGTTTATCCATTGTTCATGGGATTATTCTTTCCAGATCATGTCCTATGGGTAGTGTCTCCTTTCCCTCCTGAGGTCTTGAAAGGAAGTTTTAAAACAAAATTTAAAATGAATGACTTAACTTGAGTAATATTTGAGTGAAATTTTAAATATTAATGCAATAGCTTAAATCTTAGTAATTGAACAACATGAAAAGTGAAAAATCCAGGAATTGTGCCAAGTTTTTCATGCAATTCTAACAACGTCACTTGAATAGAAAGTAAAATGCTTCTGAAAATTCATATATTGGGTGGAAGTAATATTGATAAAATGAATCTGGTTAATATAGCTTTCTGATATAGATTTTGAGAACTGAGATATAAAATTCTAAGTTGCATTTAAAATACGAGGCTAAAATTCTGTTTCAACACTGTGGAAAATTTAGTAAAAATTATTAGAACCTATTTCATAATCTGTTATGAAGTTAGGCATGATGGAATTAAAAGGGAACAAAATGAAGCCATTGAGTTGTTTTCCCTAGTGTGATTTTTTAAAATTTGAGATTTGATAACCAAAAATCAGTATTAAAATGCCCATGGGCCTATGATTGAAAAGTTAAAAACAAACTTAGAAAAAGTTCAATCTGAATTTTCCTCTTATTGACCCAGTTACAAATAACTTTTTATTATGCTTTCAAGAAAATGATTCCAGGTGACACTCAATCACTGGCCTCCTCAATGATAATAGATTATTCGTAGTTTCTGGGATCACTTAAACTAACAATTGGCCTATATACTTAAACAGAAACTTTATTAAAGCTGCATAGAACTTTGTTAAAAATCTTATCAGGTCTCTGTTTACATGATATACCAATACAAGACTTCTAGTGGGAAATGAACTACTCATGGCAAAGTAGGATCGCTACACTATGTGTTCCTTAAAAAGTTCGTTTATTTGCTCCCTATTCCGATCCCAAATGGATGATAATAATGGTAAATGAAAAGAACTTTGTAAAGAGGTAGGAACTTGAGTAACATATCAATCTTTTTAGCAATGGATAAAGTACTCTCTTTAAATACTTTCCTACGTTTGAAAGAGTCTGAGGCAGAATGAACTGCTTATTCTCAGTACATAAACACTAAATCATTTTTCTATCCAAAAGCATTTGTGAATCAGATTAACAATTACCCATAGAGCTCTTTAGATTGGAAATCAGAGTTTTCAAAATAAAAGTAAATAAAATTAAATCTGCTTATTTATAATACTACTTATTTTGGGAGACTTTTTATTGGAGTGGCTGGGACACTGCATGTATGAAGTATATTTTACTGAACATAAATCTCCTAAGTACTAAAGGCGACTATGTGATTGTTTGAACCTTAAAGGTAAAATTTGCAAATGAACACTGTATGCTTCCCTTTGACATTTAAGCCAATGTTGGAGACAAACATTTAAACAATGGATTATTCCTCTTTTTAAAAATTATTATAAATTGGCATCACTTTTCATATATAAACACTTATCCTCAACTAATAATACATTGTGATTGAAATATTTATAGAGACTAAGCTGTCATATCTTTATAGGTTTTTTTTGAAGAGGGTTTACATTTGCTCTTAATAGCATTTCATCACGCTAGACTAAATAATTGAATGCATTATACATTTTTGTAATTTAATAGCTTCCCTAATAGCACCCCCACCCCCCAATAGTTATAACTATGCTATTTGCCTGAAGGTAGGAGAAACCTTAATTTCACTATTTTATAACCCACAACAGTTAACACTTGACCTAGGTCATTAACAGGATTATCAGCAAATTTGTTTAAGCTTTTACTGACAACCTGAATTGCTACGATAATATTTTGATTGTGCCGGAAAGAAACTTCTTGTAACCTCTCAAAATCTATCCTGAAATTAATTCATTTTGAATCTGTATCTTCCCAACAGATTATTATTATTGAATTATTGATAATAATTCAATTGGGAAAAATATCCATTCTCCTCACTCTTATGTTTCATATATTACACCATTCTAGTCCTTGTCATAAGTGAGCAATTAAAAATTCTTTTAAATAATAAATATTCTGGCAATGGCAATAACAATAGATTTATAAACACAAACCAGGTATCTAATTTTCAATTTTATACTTTTTTATTATTGGTACTCTAGTTGATACCACTTTTCTGCTTATTTTAAGATTTAAGGTCAATTGGATATATTTATAACTCAGAAACAACTGGAACTATAAAAGGGAAACCACATACAATAATACACCATTGCCACGTGTTACATCATGGTTGTTTTTACATAAAGTTGTCTTTTCCATGAAATGTAGAAATTGGGAGCAAAAATGAAAGGCACTGAAAATTAATGTAAAAAATTTTAACAAAATATTGTACACAATCAAAACCTGAAGGCATTTTTTTAAACATTGTTAGGAAGTTTCATGTGAAGTTTTTAAATTGAATATAATTATAGTTTGTGCCTTGCTCCTTCAAACAATTTAGTAGTTTCACCTTCACTCTTAAGAAACTTAATATCTTTAAAGAAAAAATTTAGTAAAATTTTTTATTGCATTTTTATACTATCCACATGTCAATATTCAAATTTTGGTGTGTTTTCTTTAATACCCCACTTCTAATAGCTTCTCACAGTAACTTTCTTTATAAAGTACCCTAAATGTTAGAATTGTTTCTGAAGCTTTGGAATTTTCCTGAAATAAAATATATGCAATTTTTAAATATCAAATAATCAGTTACATCTGCAAAGGATTTTTAAAGGCAAAACATATTTCCACAGTATATTTGATTTACTAACTTCAACACAAATGGAAAGAACAAGAACTGTTCTTGAGCGTTACATTTTCCAAGTCATAAAATCTTCAAGAAAATATTAATAAAGCTTTCCACAAATCATCAAAACTCGATAAGTTTTTACAGACATTTACTTACTAAGAATTCTATGATGTGGGTTACCTTTGATTTTATTAGTCATTCCCCATGATTTTGTTTGGCATAAATACTAGATGTAAGGAAAATATGTATCTCTTGGAAGAACACTAGATTTACAAATCATTTTCTGTCAAGATCCTCAACTTTATTTTCTAATATACACACTTTTTCTTTAAAACATTTAATAAACCTTGTTCTTCTAATTCCTGTTTGATAAAAGATGTAGAAAAACAGATGCAGGTGTCCCCTCCCCCCCCCCCCTTGTGTTCTGTTTTCAGAGATCTGGATTTTATCAGCAGGGAGGGTCACTGCAGGGCTTTTACAAAGTGGACAAGTAGCTTTCCACAGATTGTTCAAATAAAGGGATGACTGGTGGTGTGAAACACTCATTATGTCATTCATCCAGGTATTCCGAAAAGTAGGACTTGAAATTTGCTTTTCGAAAATCGGAAGCCTTAGACAATTCTTTCCTAATGACTTAAGAAATAGAAGCAACGTAGTAACTTTTATAAAATGCAAAGGGTTTTCAAGCCACAAATCAAGCTGGGAAGACACTCCCGGTGGGAATCAGGGCGTGGGAGCATAAGCCCCCCTTCATTTTGCCCTCTGGGTCTGTTACAAGCTGCCTGGTATCAGGTAGTTCTTGAAAACTGGCAGGAAGTTTTCTCCTGGAAAAGTAGGAAAGTCAGCAGATTTCAGTTTGCCTCCTATCAGCTTTCTTTGAAATAAAAAAGGGTGGTCGTTTACAAAGGAAAAAAAAAAAGCCTTTGAAAGTGGAAAGAAAATAAAAAGTTCATTAGAGAGATGGAGGGAGATGTGCAAAGGTTCTAAAACCAATGTTGACACTAAATATTTTGCTTAAGGAGAAAATATTTATCACCTCAAACATCTGGCTAATCCGTTTTTATTAAAACCCTAAAAAGCTGCCCCTGAAGAAAAAGGGGGAGGTCTGCGTGGTCGCGCCCTCCCTAGGCGCGCAAACCCCAGGTTCTTCTGCAGAAGAGACAGTTTTGGCGGGGACGGCGGGGAGCGCGGCCGCGGGGACCGCCCGCCCGCAGGCCCCTCCCTCCGGGTCCCGGCCCCGCCCGTCGCCGCGCGAGATCCCACGCGGGCCGGGGCGGCGCGGCCCCTTCCCTCGCGACCCCCGCCTGCCCGCGGTCCCGGGGACGCCCGGACGTGCCCTCAGGACTCGGGGCGCCCTGGCAGCGCCCCCGCACCTGCACCGCCCGCGGCCTCGCGGGCCGCACCGGCTCCGGCTCCGGCTCCGGCGGAAAGGCGGCGGGGGAGGCTCCTCTCCGGTCTGCGCGCCCGGCCCCAGCCCTCCGGGACGCGGCCGCCGCTCCTGCCAGCGGCCTGGCGCCCCCGGCCTCCCGCAGCCGAGCCCCCGCCCCCGCCCCCGCCGCCGCCCCCGCCGGGAGGGCGGGGCGGGCCGGGCGCTGTCAGCCGGCGGAGGGCGCCGCGAGCGGCGCGGGGCGGCTCCCAACCCGGCGCCGGCTGGACCCCGGGCGCGGGCAACGTGCGCCCTCTGCCTGCTGCCGCCGAGCCGCGGGCGCCGAGGGGCGGAGACCGCCTGCCCACCTGGCCCGCCTCCCCGCCTGATCCTCCTGCTCACCTGGGCCCGCCTCCCCGCCTGGCCCCGCCTCCCCGCCTGATCCTCCTGCTCACCTGGCCCCGCCTCCCCGCCTGGCCCCGCCTCCCCGCCTGATCCTCCTGCTCACCTGGGCCCGCCTCCCCGCCTGGCCCCGCCTCCCCGCCTGATCCTCCTGCTCACCTGGGCCCGCCTCCCCGCCTGGCCCCGCCTCCCCGCCTGATCCTCCTGCTCACCTGGGCCCGCCTCCCCGCCTGGCCCCGCCTCCCCGCCTGATCCTCCTGCTCACCTGGGCCCGCCTCCCCGCCTGGCCCCGCCTCCCCACCTGATCCTCCTGCTCACCTGGCCCCGCCTCCCCACCTGATCCGCCTCCCCGCCTGGCCCCTCCTCCCCACCTGGGTCCGCCTGCCCACCTGGCCCGCCTCCACACCTGGGTCCTCCGCACCGCGAGCTGGGTCCGGAGCCCTCGGTCGGCCAGGTGGGCCCTGACTCCGGCAGGGGCTGGGCCCGGGATGTTGGGGCGCCCGCACCCCCACCGCCCTCAGCCCGGCCTTGCGCGCGGCACCTCGGAGCCAGGCCCGGCAGGTGCCGCGGGCCCGTCCTGCCGCCTCCGGAGCCCCCGCGGTGTCGGGGGCCGGCGCCGCCAGCTGCTCTGCGGGGACCCCGCCAGGTGCGCCGCCCGCCCGCCCGCCCGCCCTGCCGCCGCCGCTCGCGCCCCCGTGGCTGTTGGTGGCTCTTCCCGACCGCCTTTTCTTTGGTTCTTCAGTCGCTTAAAATAAAGAGAGGCGCCCCCACGCCCCGCTTTGTCTGAGGCCGCCCGGGAGCCCCCTCGGGAGCCGCAGGCCCGGGCTCCTGCGCTTCGCCGCCGCCGCCCGGGGGGCCCCGAGGGTTCCGGGGCGCTGCCATCCAGGTGGGGCGGCTGGGGCCGATGCCCACGCTTCCGTGCTTGTGCAGGTGGACCTTGAGGACTTCTCGCGAAGGCGGATTGCTGGATCCAGGGGATTCGGAGGCTGGGCCCTGCTGCAGAGCCCCCGCCGCGTGCCTCGCTGGGCGCCGGGCCCGTCCTGCCTGCAGCCCACGGCGGGTACGACGGCCCCTCCGCGGTCACGGGAGAGAAGCCGAGGAAACCAATCACAGTAAAGCAGCAACCGAGCCAGGTCCTCTCCTCTTTGTCTTGATTCCAACCTCGTGTTTGCTCAGGATCACCGGTGCCCATGAGGGACGGAAAGCACTGGTTTTTGGACCTTGATCCTACTGACTGGCTAATTTGTCCTGTGACTTTACAAGAATAACCTAGAAATACCCAGAGTAATGGGAAGAAAAACCGTGCTTGCAAGTACTTAGAAACTGTGCAGGTTCATACACTCCTCTAAGGTTTGATGATTATCTGCATGGGTGGGGGACGCACCAAGAAAATAATTCAAAGAAAATTTGTTGTGGACAGAGGAATAGGAGAAAATGTCTGTGCGTCCTGTTCTTCACACAGTCTTACCTCTGTCTTTCCTCCCTGACACTCACACAGTCCCTGCCTCGAGCTGGAAAGAAGATTTTTTTTTTTTGGTCAGGAATCCCATACACAGATTGTGATGCAATTGTCAGTATAATGCAAATATAACTATTTGAAGTTTTATGTAATAAAAACAGAGTGGGAATTAACTATTGGAATTGTTACATAAATCAGCACCGGGGAAAACAGAACGTGACCTAAAAAGTCTACCTTTTATTCCCTGTGGAAACTTTTCCCTATTTGAAAGATAATTTATAAATTACTTAAGATGAGAAAATAAATTACAATGATTTATCTGCTCTTTCATAAAAACACTTGTACTCTATTTAAGTGGAGGCATTGAGAAAAGGTAGCTAAAACAGGGTTTTGAAAGGTAGCAAATTAAGTTGGGGGCAATTATATTTTTCATGTGGGTACTTCAGCGCATATGTTTTGCATTAATTGCTGTAATAAATTCTGTTAACCTGGTAAAGAGCAAAAACAGCATATTGATGACATTAGTCTTCCAAGTCAGGAAGCTGCTTTTAGTATCTTCCTTTCTTCACTGTAATGTACCAAAAAAAGAAAACAAAAAACAAAAAACAAACAAACAAACAAAAAACAAAAAACCCAAAAAACAAAAAACTAATGTGTGATCCCTTATGTTTCCAACAATGATTCAGCCGCTCAATCTATTGGCACATTTTGCCAGAAGCAAAAGTAAGGGCTTAGGAACAAATCTTTCTTTTCTTGCTTCTGGATAATGAGAGTCAACAACTATCTTTGCTATTTTTAATTTTTTTTAAATTTATCTTTGAGTTTGCGGAACTCTCTCATTCAGGAAAATGTAAACTTAACTTTAAAGTCTCCAAACTACTTGCCTCTTGTTTTAAAACAAAAATCTTGACTAATGGTGCACTTGGGGGGCTCAGGGGTTGGGCATCTGCCTTTGGCTCAGGTCATGACCCCGGGGTCCTGAGATGGAACCCCACATTGGGCTCCCCCACAGGGAGCCTGCTTCTCCCTCTGCCTCTGTCTCTCATGAATAAATAAACGAATCTTAAAAAAAAAAAAAAAAAAAAAAAAAAAAACTAAGTACATAGAATGGTCTCAAAAGGTACAGGAGGAAAGAAAAGATAAGCGAGTTAATTTCATTGCTCATTAATCAATATCAATATTCAAATGGTTTCATCTTGAATTTCCTGTATGTTCATTAAGGTGAGGCTAGTTTATCTTCTTCCAAATAATAAAGATAGATGAACAGATTCTACAGGCCCAGTAAAGAGTAATACCTGCCCTTTACCCCCCTTCCCTTCCCTCCCTTGATGAAAATATAAGGCTTTAAAATTAACTTTTTGTCAATGATCAAGTTGGTTGGCTTCCAATCAGTATGAATCTTTTTTAGAGGTT
Organism: Canis lupus familiaris; assembly: GCF_011100685.1. NCBI lineage: Eukaryota > Metazoa > Chordata > Mammalia > Carnivora > Canidae > Canis > Canis lupus. The sequence continues at coordinate 959,466 of NC_049254.1, forward strand.
CTCTATCTACCTCAGGGCTACTAAAGGCAACAGAGAACAGCTCTTGTTAGTACTTAACATGTATTGATTTCCTGATTTTCAAATCTAATTTAGCAATTAATACACATCTGTAGGTTTTGGAAAGATACATTTATTTATTGCGTGTAATGGTAGTCTTCACACTAAGGAGAAGTTACGCTGGGAAGCCAGTTTGCAGCAGCACCGTGTGTCTATATGTGTGTGTCTGTGTCACCAATAGTATTGTTGTACAGAACAGAACTATCCCCACACCGTGGGCACAATCTTATGAATGAATGTATGCCTTTTAGAATCAACATGTTATTCAACTCTGTTTCCTGGGATTACAAATTGGTGATGAGGAAAAATAAAAATAACCATTTTTAAGTTATTTGTCAGTATCTAATTTTACAAATTTTCCCCACCTGGATCCCTTAATCTACCTATAATATTCAAAGATGGGATAAAGCAGAGTTATGTACAAATTGTGATTTTTTTTTTCCCTTTCATATGTCAGAACTATTTAGGGTTGGTTTTGCATTTTAACTGAATGTAAATAACTGGTATAATCATAGAAACTATAAATAGAAATTAAATCAGGTTGTTGTTCTCTTATTAGGTATATAAACTCCGTCAAATATAGCTATTCCTAAATATTGAAAATGTTTTTAAAGAAGCAGCGTAAAAGGGAGTAGTATTTTTCCCTTGGTTTACTTTTATGATCTGGCTTACCATAGGTAAGTTAATACTCATTTACATTAGATAATTCAAAAAAGATAAAATCAGATTTTATTGTGGTATTCTTAACATTTCTGATCTGAAATTTTAATGCTTTGATAGTCTTTGTTTTTTGAAAAATGATTTTTAGTCATAATTGTATGATTTCATCTGAATGAACAGATTTCCTTAAACATTTGCATGTTGAATAAGCCCATTTTTGTATTTATTTATTTATCAAACAGTGCACACTGGAATATTAGTTACATATTGGACTTTGGAAAAGAAGCCTTAGGGAAGGCTATACTTTCTGCCCTTGAAGACAACTTAGGTAGAACAGGTGACCACAAAATGAATATATAAAGATTTTGTGTTTTCACGTAGATATAAAAATTAAGAAAAATGCAATATGACTCTTCAGAGGAGGGTGCAATTAACTTCCCAGAAAAGAGCACCCGGGATATAGAGATTTTTTTTAAATATAAAAGTTAATAAGTTAAAAACAAGGGAGAGAAGATTAAATGATTTGTCTAATGTCATGTGGTAGCATGATTATAATCCCAATTATTTTCCCGCCTATATCTAGAAAACTTTAAAAATAATTGGAATGGATGCATAAGTAAGCATATATAAGCACAAAGCACCTTTGAAAGTACTGAACAGGAGATCTCTGGGTGGCTCAGTGGTTGAGCGTCTGCCTTTGGCCCAGGGTGTGATCCTGGAGTCCTGGGATTAAGTTCTGCATCAGGCTCCCTGCATGGAGTTTGCTTTTCCCTCTGCCTATGTCTCTGCCTCTCTCTCTCTCTCTCTCTCTCTCTCTCTCTCTCTGTGTGTGTGTTTCTCATGAATAAATAAATACAATCTTTATAGAAAAAAAAGTACTCAACATTCAGAAATAGCTCTTCTTAGTAAGCACAGATCTATGTCCAATGTAAATTGTGAGTAGGTGCATACTCACATGTGTAAGAATATATGAGAAACAGACACGATCGTATATCAAAAAAGAACCATCCCCAAACAGCAGCTTTTCTATGCTACTCATATTGACCACACTACCGAGAAAAATCACATTGAGGTTTTTCTGAATTCTACTTTCTCCTGCAGTGACGCGTTAAAAGTTTTCTATCACCAGCACTAATACTTTGATTTGTTTTCCTTGACACCATACTTCTAAGGTGGAAAGTTTTGAATTAAACTGACAAGCATGTGGCCCCTCATTGGATCCTTCGTGGACCTTTACTGAGACCCATATTTATGTCTTGAGGAGTTTGTATGTGCGTATGTGTTTGTCTGTAGACATCGGTCATAGTGTGTGACATAAAGTCCAGATGAAGTTGTCCTCCAGAATATGATAGAGCCAAAGCTATACCTTGATCTTACTTTCCCAGAAATTTAAATCAATTTGTTCTGCCATGGGTATCTTCTGAAATTAAAACAAAAGCAAAAACAAAAAATAAACAAAAAAAAACACAAAACACGGTTTGTGGCATAAAGATGTCCAGAGAAAGTCTTTAAATCGAAATTAAATTCTATCTCGATGCTTTTTATTCTCGGTATTAAAATTTTGAACCAAATTTAACCAAGGGCTTCCAGGAATACTTTATTTCTCAAAGAAATGCTGTGGTAGAATGTTCTACTGAGCCAACTGTGCTTCTTCTGTTTCAGCTTCATAGCCATCATTCAATCCCTGTATGAACAGATAGCTTTCATTTAGTAGTTGAAGGCTGATAATTAAGATTTTATGATAAAAAAAAAAATCCATTCCAAGGCAGCCTCGATTTATGGTGCGAAGGCAAAATGTGTATACTGAGGCTAGCGTACCTGTTTGCCTTAGTGATTATTTTTATAATCATGTTAACATCTTTTCATTTTTCACTTTTTAATCTGTCAGAAAAGCCTTCCTGACTTAGAAATGAACAAGGGCTGTTCTTCCCAGAACGCTTTGAAAAAGCAAAATATGTTGAAAAACGACAATGTTAATATGATCATTCATGTTCTACTCTGAGAAACTTTTACATTTTGGGGAACACATTTCGCTTGTCCGAATGGTTCGTAGTATCAGTTGACAATCCACAGAAACAGAGACGCGCTCTCCTAGGCCTCGGGACGCTGAGGTGGGCCGTGCGCTCATTCATGGAAAGGCTTGTTTTGTTGTGAGAACGCACTCCCCGTGATGGTGTGAGAGCGGTTTTCTCTGTAATAGGATGATGTTAGATGACCTTTATGTTTCTCAGATTAAGAAGGAGAAAAAAAGAGGAAGCTTTAACACAGCAGAAATAGCACAGGGTTTCCATTTACTGAAGTGCCCGGGCTTCAAGCAGAATTTTGGCCTGTGTTCCTGTTATTTCCTTGAACACCTCTAGTCACTGAAACACAGACATCTCCCTGTGAGGCTAGGTGTTGGAGGCCAAGGAGATGCCCCTGCTCTTGGCAAAGATGGAGAGGGGCGACTAATTACGGTTCCTCCTATGATTAGGACCTGTATAGGCGTGAATTCAAGATCATTGCTCAGGAGGAAAAGTGAATAAGAAAGAGTAAGTTGGTAGCATGCCCTCTTATCCAGAAATCTGTGTATATCACAGAAATAGGCTATTAAAATGCCATGTTTCAAGAGAAATTTTTTTTTCACAGAACCACCACCACTGGAGAATTATTATTATTTTTTAAAGATTTTATTTATTTATTCATGATAGACGTAGAGAGAGAGAGGCAGAGACACAGGCAGAGGGAGAAGCAGGCTCCATGCCAGGAGCCCGACGTGGGACTTGATCCCGGGACTCCAGGATCACACCCTGGGCCAAAGGCAGGCGGTAAACTGCTGAGCCACCAGGGATCCCATAGAGAATTATTTCTTTGACTTTTACATAATGATTTTAGGGCTAAAGGGATGGAGAAATTATCGTAGACTAATATTTCCGTGAGACGAAATGCCTGTAAAACTTAACAGAGTTTATGGGAAGATGCATCTGCATACAAGTTATAGTTGACTTCATTAATAATCTAAAAAAATCATATAAGTTTTAGTCTATGAAATACAATATTAACTCGATCTATTGAAACTTTAAAAAGCAAAAGATGTGCCCTGACGTTTGTGTAGTGGCGTCACTGAAGGACCACGATAGTAATCAGGTCGGCCTCTATTTTAGGAGAGAAAAGCGTTACTAACCCCAGTTCTTGAGTGATTCGGTGTCAGATTCAATATGTTATATTGCAATGTTGGATTTTGTCGATGTGTCTAGAGAAATCACTCGCAACACGTTGACTTTCAAATTCCATGAGCTTTCTCTTTTGCTTATTTCCATTATTCTACACTCAGACTGCTGCACAACCGATCACAGGAGACTTGAGGTTATATCCTGGGAAGTCCTGGTTTAGCAATCATTCACTCTAAAGTGGCTCGTATTCTTAGATTCTGTGTTATAAAGAAAAGGCACCATATAAACTCAAAATTAATGCTTTTAAAAAAGTGTTTAGATGTTGCTATCCTATTCTGTTAGGTTCTATATCCATGGGAGATTATATTTTTTTATTTTTTTATTTTTTATTTTTTGGGAGATTTTAAATATAATTCAGAAACCCGAATGGTATGGTTGTTAGTTAAGGTATTGATCGTACAAGAACACTGAATCTGTATAGCGTGTTATAAACTCACGGTGGCTTTAAATGCGCTTATATTATTTGATCACCGCTGCAATATTGAGAGGTAACCAGGGCAGATGTAGTTATGTTCAACAGACAGCAGGATCAGAATCATGAGTAAAGACGCTATTGTGTTTTCCTCATTCATGCTAAATGGAGTGCACTAAAAATTCCATTGCTGAGTAAATGGAATTTAATTAATCTATTACGCTTATGTTAATCGACAGTGTGATATGATTCTCTTTGGCTTAGCTCTTTTCCTTTGAGTAGACACCAAATGCTGATTAGTGATTAGTCCAGTCCTTTTTCCCCTCATTATCATCAGAAAAAACTTAAGGGTATTTAGTAGTTAACATCCTACATCCCAATGAGTCATTTAGTAAATGGAGACAATATTCATATCTTCTTTGTCTCAAACAGTTTTTTCCTCTGGTCACTAGTATTGAAATTAAATCAGCCATTTGTCTTAGCATGTTGAGTGACACATGGTCATCGTATTCAGTTATCACACATACACAAATGCATCGAACCATTTAGAACCTAAAGGCATTGTGACTATGATGTAATGATTTATGAATACTGGCTTTGTAAATTCCTGCAAATCCTATGTAGAACTCAGAGAAATCAACTCATGACGGATAGAGCCATCCAACTAGGCTTCATCAATGGACCATATCTATCAGAATGAATATGTGTAAGATACCTTCATCTGAAGGTGAAGATGTATTCTCATGTTTCCAAAAATTCTCTAAGATTGATTAATCTGAAATATTATCTGTAACATTGATTAATTGATAGAGGGCTTTAAAAAATCACTTTTGACAGATAATTTCAATACAATTAAGCATACTGTTCATTTCCAAACTGATATCCTGGGAAATAATACCATTATGGAAATTGCACTGTGTAATCCATGCAGCAACTGTCTTCTTCTCTTATCTAAATATAATTACTTCTCATTGGGATTAATTTATTGTGAGGAAAAACATCTTCAATCATTAAGGAATTCCAGTGTAATTAAGTTTATGTGCTTTTCTTTTATTAGCAAAACTTAGACATTCTAACTTTGAAAATTTTATGACTTCTAACTTAATAATCAGGAGGATTTTTTTTAAAGATTTTATTTATTTATTCATGAGATACACAGAGAGAGAGGCAAGAGACACAGGCAGAAGGAGAAGCAGGCTCCATGCAGGGAGCCCGATGTGGGACTTAATCTCAGGACCCCAGGATCACGCCCTGAGCCAAAGGCAGATGCCCAACCACTGAGCCACCCAGGCATCCCAATCAGGAGGATTTTTACATACTCATCTAGATCACCAAATATCTTCCTTTAAAAAGCAGTGCTCGAAAATTCTAACAACTGTCAAATATATTATTTCTTTTACTTAACACTTTATTAAATTTATGCTTCTTGTTTTAGGGTGATTATAAGGTGGTACTTTTTTATGTCTCAGGAATACTTTATCAACACCACATGGGCCTGTTTATGCAGTGCATGTATTAACATTGTATTTTGATTTTTGTATATATGGAGACTGGCAATGATTTCTGATTGTATTTATTGACTCACCTGCTCTGGTTTGTGTTAATAATACATGGCTATTTCGTGGACACTTCCTCCACTAGTCAGTTGTGGGATTGCTTTCCGATTTAGATGAAGGATGAGGAAAAACCATAGTTTCCACTGTTTAATGGATCAACAATCAAAGTGAGCCTTTTATTATTAATTAAGCTTGAAGAATATTTTTATATTTTAATTTCTAATCCATTACAAATGAATACCCTCTGTTAAAAAAAGTGATTTGTCTTTTTTTTAATAATATATTCAAAATGCAACCACATGCATGTTATATCTAATATTCAGCAGACTTTTTAATAACTAGTGCAAAGTTCTGAGTAAAATCATTAAAGCTTTTGGGTAACAACACTCTCTTTAAATAACTAAAGCTTATTCCAGAGATTTTTGTAAAACAGGGTTTTGTTTTGGTTTCTCCTGAAATTGTTAGTTACACATAAGTAGACAGTTTATGTGGTATTAAAAAATAGTCATGCTGGATACAGACAATATAAAGATGTCCTGACAGACACAAACAGAAATAATGGTTCGCTATGGAAGCATATTTAAGAAGCCCTTTCATAGTGAAACCATATGTAAATTTGCAAATTTAATGATCTTTGAAGTTATTTTGATATCACGTTAGCATTAATATTTCTTGTTTGCCTTTTTACTATTTCTTCTTTAAGCTTATAATCATTTTGTCAAAAATTATTCTCAGTGTTTTGAATATTGATCTATCATTATAAACAAGCACAGTTAAGGAAGCCAGAGAAACTTTGATTCCTTAACTTTCCCCAGGATTGCTTTCCCTTCACCATTTCCTCCTTTTACTCTCATGCTCCTATCATGATAATAAAGAGTCCTGTGTTTTGAACATGATGATATTGTTGCATTAACAACAGACAATGTTAACTTGACAGAGGCAAATAGAAATGATTTATTTCTCTTAACTGCATTTGTGCATTTGTGTTTTTTTTTTTAGTCAATCTGCTGGATTCAAAAACAATTCAAGGGGAGCTGGGCTGGATCTCTTACCCGTCACACGGGGTGAGTTTGGCAAACTATTGAAGGGAAATGTGATTCTGTCCATTGTCTTGTAGGGAACAGAAGGAATTACTGGTCTGTTCTCTAAAATGAACACTTGTACTCTTGGTGATATGTTATGTTGATCAGTACATCCTGGACATGGATTAAGAGCCAGATATTTGTGTTCAATGGAACTATTGAAAATTTTGAAGTTCTAATTTTTCTTTTGAATTTATCAGTTGCTTGATGGCACTAATTAAGCCTTTTATTTATTACTGGCATCATGTAGATGGTAATCTAACCTTTTTTTGGTGATGTGATCAAAAGAGATGCATTGGAAAGACATTTCAAATTCAAGTAACATTGAAAGTGTGTGTTTGGGGACCTGCAGGGTTGTGGTCTCAAAGGCAGCCTTGATGGTCATTCCAAGTAGGGTGTATTTGGCAACTGTATAAACTGTTGATTTCTCTGTCTTTATTTCTTAATTTGTTCCCAATGCCTTAATTTCTTCACTTAAAATGTCTGCAGCATGGCTAGATCAGCTTAAGACTAGGGAATTTTATTTTAAAAAAATTTGACTACCTTTAAATTTTAAAGTCTTTTTATATCTTTCATACTTTACCAAGTCAGACACAGATTGTTAAAGTGTGCAGTATTTTTGTGACCCTAATGTTTCTGATAAGACTTCGCATGATAAAGTTTCTTTTCTTTCTTTTTTTTTTTTCTGAAAAATTCTACTCATTTGGAAAATTCTTGTTCTTACAAAACTGTGTAATAAGTGCCTAAATATCCCTTGTTTCCAAGTATAGCCCGTGGAAAATGCAAAATGACACTTTGAAACACTTAGGATAGGAACAAATTTGTGTATTCTTTTTCTCATATTCTCATCCTCTTTTCACAGAGGTTATAGTTACTTCCACTTCATTTTGGTATTCAGTCTTTAGATTTTTGTGCCTAAACATACTGATTTTTACGGTACTACCAGCTTCTTCTTCACCGGCGGATGTTTTACATCAGGGATACTTCATCTATCTGTCATCCTTAAATCTGTTTCTCTTCCTGGTACACCTTGACATTGACACAATGCCAAAACCTATCACATAATCAGGACTTGGTTAGTTGCTTTGGAGAGGAGAGTATGAAGTAAGCCAGGGTTTGGTTTTCCCATAGGTGTAAAAGGAATCAAGTGATTAGGATAAAAGCACATCCTGGGTAGTCATAAAGAGTGAATCAAAACTCCAGATTGAGCTGGAAAACTCATTTAAAACTAATCATCCTAAAGTCAAGACTAATTTTAATTCTGATTTTAGAAATTAGAGTTTTTCATTACGCCGTCAGATCATCTACTATAGAAACTGGCTGCCTCAGGATATATGAAAAGCAAAAACCACAGTGACATTTTACGAATAGATACTAGTAAATGCTTTGAAAAAAATCAACAAGAAATTAGCTTGTCTTTCAAAGCAGCAGTCTATTTCATGATTTCCTTTGAAGAAGGTGTAAAGAAAACATATTTCTATATATTAAGGAATCTGGGGAGAACACTGCATAAATGAATTCATCCTACCATGTTAGTCTTGTAGATTTTGTGGTGGAACAAAGTTGACACTTCTGCATCCCGACACAAGTTGGGGATGAGGAGGAATGTTCCAGAACTCTACTATATGAGGTGCGGTACCTGCACCAACCTGCAATATTAGTTCCCCAGAGATCCTTGGATATGCAGACTCTCAGGACCTGCCCCAGCCTTTCTGTATCAGAATCTGCATCTTACCATGGCCCCCAGGTGATTCCTGAGCACATTACATTTAAGAGACACCACTGAGGACAATCCACCTCTTGACTTTTTCCATCTCTTGGCCAATTTCCTGCCTCATTTTGTCTACAAGTTCTTACGGTTTTACCAGCAAACAGTTTTCAGTTTCTCCTTTGGCTTTTTGTTGCCTCAGAGAGCCAGCCTCAGGAGCTTGGCTTCCTCTTCTTTGCTATCCTGGTGCATCTCCTTGTAGCCCTGTCTCTCCTCTTTCTGAGGCATAAATAGCCTAACACAGCTGACCAAGTTTTCTGAGTTATCAGTAAAACTTACAGGGAGAAAACAAAAATCTCCCCAGGAGGTCTTGATATTTATAATACCCCAAGATCTCAGAGCACAAAGAGAGAGAGAGAGAGAGAGACCAGGGTAGAGAGGCAAATTATTGTCCTGTGGCGCTATGTGGTGTGTTTTTGCTTTAAATCGTATCCCTATATTGTGTTAACCATAATGTCTGAGGAAATAAGAAGCACTAGTTTGGAAAATGTTAGATTAATATCCATTTCTTCCTCAGAAACTGATGAAATTCTTGAGTAAAAGCACTGTGCAGTCAATTAAGGTTTGGGATTTAATATCCTTGCTTTTACGGTTGTTGATGCTTTTAGATTTAATTAATTATTTTTATTGCCTAACCGTTGCCATTTTCAGTATGACAAAAAAAATGGGTTAATTTTGTGATTGTTTTATTTTTAAGGAAATAGTTTCCCTTTTAAATTTTTTATTATTATTATTATTTACGATAAGCACAGAGAGAGAGAGAGAGAGATTGAGAGAGAGAGAGGCAGAGACATAGGCAGAGGGAGAAGCAGGCTCCATGCACCGGGAACCCAACGCGGGATTCGATCCGGGGTCTCCAGGATCGCGCCCTGGGCCAAAGGCAGGCACTAAACCGCTGCACCACCCAGGGATCCCATAGTTTCCCTTTTAAAGGAAACAGTTAAAAATATTGTGATATTCCATTAAAAAATGCCACATAATAGCTGGAAATAATATTGACTTGTTAGTGTTTTAATTGATTAATCCTAATTAAAGAAGTGCATCTGTTTGTAAGTTAACTAAAATATAAATGTAAACTGTGGGGAAAAATTGTAGTAACAGTGTTATAACATATTGGATGACTGAGAATCCTGCTTTGTGTATGTGTTTGTGAGAGAGAAGATATTTAAATTCTACTCTCTTAGGATATTTCCATTACCCAGCACTGTGTTATTAACTATATTCACCGGGTTTTACATTAGATCCCCAGAGCTTACTCATCTTATAGTGGAAGTTTATAGTCTTTTACCTACTTCTTCCTTTCTTCCTATTTCTCCTACCTTCCAGCCCCCGAAAATGCTGTTTCTGTGGGTTTGACTAGTTTTTTTTTTGTTTATTCCACAAAATAGTTATATCATACGATATTTATCTTTCTCTGGCTTATTTCATGTAGCATAATGCCATTAAGGTTCATGCATGTTGTTGGAAATAGCAGGGAAAATCCTACTCTTTTGATTTAGGGCAATGATTTTCAGTGTAATGAGGGTGGTGGGTTAGGTAGGAAGGTGATTTTGATTTTGCCCCATGGAAATATTTGAAAATGTCAGGCATATTGTTGGTTGTCATGACTGGTAAGGCATACAAGGTCAGGGTGCTGCTAAACATCTTGAATGAACAGGGCAGCCTCCCACAACGAAGAATTATCTGGTCCAAAATGACAGTGCCCAGGCTGTGAAACCTTTGCTTGGGGGATGAGTAATGGCACTCCCTCAGGAACTGTGGTCACTGGAAAGAGGCTAGAAGACTGTTGGCAACTTCTCTAAGCCTCAACCTTATTCCCATACAAATCCCAAATCTTTTGCAATATGAATTCTTTTTTTTAAATGATTATATGCCAGAGCTATATAAAATTAATATATTTGGGGGGAAAGGTCCCAGAGTGACTCATTGCTTCATGTATGTTCTTTCCTATTTTTGTTCCCCCTTTCCACCAGAGATGTATTCATGCATAAAACCTTATAGTTAACCTATGTAATTTTCTTGGGAGGAGTATTTCTCTATTTTTAAATGGTGCTTCAAGTCTTAGAGGAAACCTGGTAGGAAAGTATGGTACTATACCATTAGGCCTGGGAAAATTACTCCAAATGAGTATCTGGGAGGAAATTTAATGAGGCTTTGGTTTTTCTCTAAATTTTAAAAGAGATGCATTTATTTACTTGAAAGAGAGAGAGAGAGAAAGAGAGAGAGAGAGAGGAAGGACAAGTATGAGAGATGGGGGAGGGGCAGAGGGAGAGACTCTCAAGCAGACTCCTGGCTGTGTGTAGAGTCCCTGTCAGGGCTCGGTCTCACAACCCATCAGATCATGACCTGAGCTGAAAACTAGAGTCAGATGCTTAGCCCACTAAGCTGCCCAGGCGCCCCTATAAATGAAATTCTTGAAAATAATACTCAAAGTTTTTGACTGAAATTATCAGGGGGTTATGAACACAATTTGTGTTTTAATAAGAGTTTTATTTGATGGGGTAATTTTTGACACTAAGTTTGTTCACTTTAGTAAGGCAGACATGGCAGTGACATTCTCCATCCTCATGAATTCTGAATTATAATTGAATTCTGGGCATAATTATATTCAGAAATTTTAGTAAATAATCAGTAATTTAACTATTTTTTTTTATTTAGAGGACAATCAACACCTGTAAAAGCCCATTTATATTTTTTATTGCAATTTTGAAAAAGTCTTTTGCTTAAATATGACTTAATGCATTGATTGGTTGGTTGATGGATTGATTAATAATTCCCACCTACCACATAAGCTTAGTATCCATATCATCACAAAAGAGGGATCAGAGGGAGATAGGGCTGTATAATTAGGATAGTATTGGTATGCTGACCAAATAGTACAAAGGAATTATGAGCCTCAATTGACTTAGTTACAGAAACTCAGATAAGGAGAAGAGTGTGAGGAGTGGGTTGGGGAAGTGTAGACAAAGCACAGCCTGAAATGGGTGATTCGTGTATATTAGCAGGTGATAGAAGTCTCGAAATTAACAATTGTGGAGCTTTTTAAATTTTCTACCTTGCTCTTTTTTCAACTTCTTTAGAATTTTTTTTCCTTAAGGATTTCCTTAGCCGTATATTGGTGCCTTACTTCTGGTAACAAACAAAAACAAACAAAATGAAAACCAAATGCTCTTTTAGCAAAGAGGCCCTGTTGGTTGCCCCCCCAGGGCCCGGGCGCAGGCCTGTCCCGGGGAGAGAGCGGTGGCGCTGGGCCAGGCCCCTGCCGTGTCCTGCAGAGTAGCGAATAGGCTAGGCGATAGGCAGGGGTCTCGAACCACACCCTGCCTTGGAATCTGGCTTTGCCACCTGCTGCTCTGTGATCTGCTCTAGGTCCAGGGGCCTTCGGACATTTCTCCGCACCTTTAAGAACAGAATAATGATGATTTCTATGTCACAGCACTTTGGAGTGAATTATATTTGGGCAAATAAGATATTTCTATGTATCCTTCATGAAAAAATACATGTGATAATGGATGTGAAAGAGCTATACAAATGCCACTTCTTATTCTTAAATAAATTTGAGGATTTTCCCTTCGAATCTTAAATATCAGACTATATGTGAAATTTTGGATTCGATTTAGGAGAAGGAACAATGAGAGTATTGCCTGGCATTGCTTCTCAGTTAAGAGCCCAAACATGGCCTTTGACATCACATGATTGTTGTGCCATTGAACCTGTGCAGACTAAAGTGTGGATACAGCTTTGGCATTATATTTCGAATCGAAAAGGTAAAAATGTGGATGAATGAGTCAAAAGTTGCGTGCCCACTGTAATTTATTTCAAACTTTGTTAAAATTACATTTTGTCAGAGAGAGAGAACGGGCGGGCATGTGTGCAAAAACAGGCACAACAACAGGTAGAGAGAGAGGGAGAAGCAGGCTCCCCCAGAGCAGGTAACCCCACCAGGCTCGGGGTTTGATCCTGGGACCCTGAGATCATGACCTGAGCTAAAGCCACTTAACCGACTGAGCCACCCAGGTGCCCCAATTTATTTTAAACTTTTAGTGATTAGGGACACCTGGGTGGCTCATCAGTTGAGCATCTGCCTTTGGCTCAGGGTGTGATCTCGGGGTCCCAGGATCGAGTCCCACTTGGGGACTCGATCTGCCTGTGTCTCTGCCTCTCTCTGTGTGTCGCTTATTAATAAATAAATAAGATCTTTTAAAAAAAAATTTTAAGTGATTAGAATTTCCTCAAAATTTTACCATTTCTCCTTCAGGGGAGCCCTTCTCACTGTCCCATGCCTCTCTTCCGCCACCCTCTTCTGTACCCAGCCACCACCACCCCCAGACTAGTATTTAACACTTTTAACCTCCTCCTCCTTGTTCTTTGTTGTACCCCCACAGCTTGTATTTCTACATTAATGCAATTATTTCACTGTTGCTTCCTTCAGCCAGGAAGCTAAAACTCCATGAAGCCAGTTTCCATCATGAAACTCCCTCTTTTATGCTCCACATTGTAAGTCCCTGGGTTCCTTGTCCATGACTTAAAATTGTCTGAATAAAGGAAAAATAAAAGCTTTCCGAAACAAGGAAGGATAACTAGATTGATTATGTATTTGTTGAAAAAAAATTTGGTTATTTCCAATCTGTTACTTCAAATGGTGTCGATTAATGCTTCCAGTCGCTTCTTAATGGCAAAAATGTAAGTGAAGTTATGATATATACACACACCGTACATACTGTAAGTATAGAATACATAGATACCTGTGTTTATTGCATATATTATGCTGGTTTTTGTATTAGCAAGGCTACTTAGGCAAATACATTTAGAAAATACTGTCAGCCCATGAATTGGAAGTTAACTGAAAAGAAAACTAGCTCATGGCACCTGGGCGCTCAGTCGGTGAAGTGTCTGCCTCTTGATTAGGCTCAGGTCGTGGTCCCGGGTCCCGAGTCGGGGCCCGCCGCGGGCCTCTGCCCTTAGCGTGGAGTCTGTTGGTCCCTCTCCACACCCTCCTTGCTTATACTCTCTCAAATAAATAAATAAAATCTTAAAAAAAAAAAAAGAACTAGCTGAATTTCTGTATCGAAATTTATTTTGATTGTTGTTTCAAGGTAAAAAGCTAGAATCCTGCAAATAAATTCCATTTAACTAAAAGTAGAAATGTTTAGAATTGAACGGATCCTAGCGTGGAGTGGGAATAATAAAAGTTCTCTCTAAAGCAAGTCATTACTTTCTTATTCTCTAGTTTACGGGATTTGCCTTTAGTGTTGGGACTGCTGCTGTTTTTGAAGTCTGGATTCTAAGTCTTACCTACTGGAATTCTAGCTCTCACTCTGTGAATGGTATCTGAAAGGCGGGAAGGGTATTTTGACAACCGAATGTCAACAATAACCACCTGGGATCCTGCCTTTATGAATTACAGTCTAAATTCTGCTTCATATGCTGAGTAGTCGATCCAGGAAAATCAAATTTTTGACACATGTGCTATGTGATTCTGGGTCATTTGAAATTTTTCTGCCTAGAATGAACAATGCTACATATTTTAACTATGTCACTTTCACCTATTGTGCTGACCTTTCAAGGAAAGATGTCTGGTCAAATTAGAAAAACATGGCCAAGTTTTACAGGTTTTTTTTCTTTCTCACTTTTCCTTGAAACAAAATGTACCAAAATAGAAGGGGAAATGTGGGTAAGTGGTAGAAATCAGCAAACGTAGAATTTATTCTAGCAGCATTTAATGTATAAAAACTAAAAAGTTGCTTTTTATTCATTCTAACAGAATTTTTATCAGTGCTTTAAGAAAATAGAATCCATTTTTTCCATTGCTAATGTTATATATTTCTATATTCATTCATGTTTCTATGTTCACTCAATTCATTATACATTAAATGTGTCGAAACATGTGCCAAATAGTATATAGCAGACTGAACACCAATGTTTTTATTGCTAAGAAATATCTAGTTAGTTTACTATTTTAGAGTATACTTAAAATAAACACTGTGTTTTCAAGCTTCCAAGTTTTCATTTGAATATAAGATATAAAACAACATATGTACCTCAGTCAAAAAGAGTTTCAATTCTGTTATTCTATTAAGTAAAAGTCAATAATTTTGTTAGAAATTTATAAAGAATAATAATTTGCCCAAAGTAGTCTTATTTATTTTTCTTTCTTTTTTTAAAATATCATGAATCAATGGTTTTGATCTTTAGGTTTGGTATTATCTGCTGGCTAATTTTTTTTGAAAGATTAAAAAAAGAAATTAAATTTGCTCTGGGAAAAAAAATAAAGCGTGAAACACTTTTTAAATGAGTCCCATGTTCCAAATGATAGCCATTGACATGCTAACATTTAAAAATTACACTATTTACCATGCAAACCACTTAAGTATTTCTGCAAACTTGACAGCCCATTGATTACCATTATTTATTTTTCTGCTAATAATGCTCCCTTTAATGAATAAAAACCATATACCAGTTTCTTGGGCTTTGCTTAAATCATTCATCCCCTTTCCATTAGACATGAAAAGAAACATATGTCTCAGAAGACAACAGAGTTTTCTGAATGGTCTACATTTACAAGTTATTTTTGTTCATTCTGTTAACAATGCAGTTTGAAGTATGTAGGTATACATATAATGCATTTATATAATTTGTAGATACATTTTTAGATATATATGTATATATAATATATCTAGATACAGTTTTATATATAAATAAATAATATGTATGAATAAATATATAATATATTGTACTATATTATAAAAATGCATCTAGATACATTTTTAGATATCTGTGTTATATATATTATAAATATATCAAATAGATTAAAAATCTTTAGTTTAGGGATCCCTGGGTGGCTCAGCGGTTTAGCGCTGCCTTCCGCCTAGGGTGTGATCCTGGAGACCCAGGTCAAGTCCCATATTGGGCTTCCTGCATGGAGCCTGCTTCTCCCTCTGCCTGTATCTTTACCTCTCTCTCTCTCTCTCTCTCTCTGTGTCTCTCATGAATAAATAAATAAAATCTTTAAAAATAAAAATAAATCTTTAGTTTAAAAATGTAAAAGTAGTTAGAAATGAGAAATCCTAGATCCTGACCAAGACCTACTGGGGATTAAAGCTTCTGAGTGATATGAATCAGTCTTGTAAACTGCAAACAGAAATTTGTTTATCTGTATCCAAATATATGTGATGGGAGGTCATTTTTAATGTAGAATTAATGATAAAATTTTGACTTCAGTTTCCCCATTCTCATGAGTGTTGGAAAGGCAGTAAGTAGCCATGTAATCATAAGCCACAAAAAAGAACTCTAGAATTTTGTGAAAATGTTCATTGACAGAGCTGCTTCACTTTTTTTTTTTTTTAAAGATCTACTTATTTTAGAGAGAGAGAGCATCTCAAGTGTCCACGTTGAGCATGGAGCCCTCTTTCAGGGCTTGATCCCAGGACCCTGGGATTACTACCTGGGGTTACAAGTTATTATGCTTAACTGGCAGGGCCACCCAGGTACCCCAAGCTGCTGTACTTTTTATTAAGGGTAGCAAAATTTTATCTTATTTGGAGCAGTAGAATATATTTGAAAGGATAATCAATTTTAGAGATATTAGTGTGACTTTGGAAGTTATCTGGTACAGGGATGCCTGGGTGGCTCAGCGGTTGAACATCTGCCTTAGGTGCAGGGTGTGACCCCGGAGTCCTGGGATCGAGTCCCCCACATTGGGCTCCCTGCTCAGGGTTGGGGAGCCTGCTTCCCCCTCCGCCTTGTCTCTGCCTCTTTATATGTCTCTCAAGAATAAATGAATAAAATCTTAAAAAAATAAAAGAAGTCATCTGGTATAATTCCCTAATTAATGCTGACTAGCAGCTGAACTTGTGGGCATGTTAGTGACTTGACCAAGGTCGTCATATCCTTGCTCTCTGGGTCTGAGTTCGTGCTCTTCTCATTATTCCTGTCTGTCTTGGTCTGACGGTACCAAAGAGGGTTTTGAGATTACATGGTTTAATACTTAGCAGATTACACACCACCAGATTTCAGAACTATCTTGTCCGAGGATCCTGCCTTAGAGTGCCCTACATGATGACGCATCTTGGGATGCATCAGTCAATGCAAGCTTCTTTTCTAGCAGCTGAAAAATGCTGATCTTTCATAAGCACAAGGGAAAGGTTGAGTTGTATAGGATTATGATTAGCTCTGCATTCTTGTGTACACATTCCTCCCCTACCTGCATCACAGCTGTATTTATGATCCAGGGACTGAGCTGTCACTGATGACCAAAGATTCTTAACTCATTCTCTGACAACTCTAATTGATTTTAGTTTAGAGTCAAATATAAATCTGAATTTACTTGTATTGAAAGGGTATTTTTAAATGTTAGCTTCTAACCAAAGCAAATCTCATATAATTTCGGTTTTTGTAAGAACCAGTGGATGTTTTGAGAGACTTTTAAAAATTACTATATCATTTTAATGTGATTAGTCTTAAAACAAGGGTAGATGCTTTATCTTCTAGCCAGTAAATCCTCTTTCAGATTTAAAATGTTTCTAAAGTGCTAGCTATATATATATATTTTTTGCATTCTGCACTGCTAAAATAGAAATTTTTTGTTGGCTCTTTCTTACAGAAATGTATGGTGCTCACATGTAATTTTATGAATAATTTGATGAGTAAAAATTAGATTAACAAGTCAGTTCTTCAACACATTTTGAACACTAAGATATAAAAATAGGAATTTTATAATCCAAGAAATATTTTGTGGTGAAATTTACTGTAGTGATCATCTCTTCTAGAATAATTACTTTTCTTTTCTGAAATAAATAATCCTAATTCAAAGAAAATCCCAGTAGTGATAAACATTTTGGGGGAAGACTAAGGGTGATAGCATTTTTTATTTTATTTTATTTTATTTTATTTTATTTTATTTTATTTCATTTCATTTCATTTTATTTTAATTTGTATTTTTTAAAGATTTATTTGAGAGAGAGAGTGAGTGAGCAAGGAGGGAGGGGCAGAGGGAGAGAATCTCCAAGCAGACTCTCCAGTGAGCACAGCGTCCCTGTCAGGGCTCCATCCCATGACCCATGAGATCATGACCTGACTTGAATCTAAGAGTCAGATGCTTTAGTGACTGAGCTCTCTAGGTGCCCCAAGCATTCTTTTAGAAAGGAAAGCATTTGAATTCTCAATCGTCGATGTAGTATAAAAGGGATTTGTAAAATCGTTAGTATATTGACATCCATTCATCATGTTGTTTGATAACCACTTGAGCTCCTATTGTGTGCAAGGCACTATCACATGGAGTGGGAATGCAGACATTGCCAAAAGGTAATATTTCTGCAACATGCTATATTCGATTCCCCTGCTTTCCATAACAACTCATTTAATTCTTACAATTGTATAAAATTGGCTCTCATTTCATAGAAGAAGAAAGTAAGACCAAAACATTTAAATAACTCAAACAAGATATACACCCAATAATTGTGTCAGGAATGAAAATCAGTCAGTCAGACTCCTTACACTGCATACATCACCCCTGCTCTATCCTGCTGCTTTCAAGAGGGGCGAGGAATATATTTCTGGGTGAAGCTTCATGGTGGAAGACATCGGCCCATGAACCAGCAACTACAATACAATAAAAATCATCAATTGAGATACATAGTAGGTACAATATCATATTGAATGTGTCATCAGCTCTGCTTGACGTGAGTCAGGGAAAATTATTTTAAGAGGTTATTAAACTTTAAGGATGGGTAGGAATGCACAAGGTGAATGTGACTGGGCGATCCACACACAAAGCACAGTGTAGAACAGTGTTGTGTTCCAAGCAAAAACATGCATCCATGTCATCTGAAAGTAAGGTACAGAAAGAGTAAAGTGATAATTTGCGAAGGAAGAGAAAAGAAATTTCAACTGGATTATGAAGAACCTCATACAGCATGCCAAGGAGTTTGAATTCTCTTAATAGAAAATTGTTAGGCAGTGTAGGAATTGAGAAGTTTACTCTCTACACTTAGAGTGGAGGTGCAAAGAAGAGTTAGCTTCTAAGGTCATCAGAGACATCTGGCAAAGCACAGAGGGAGGTCATGGATTCTAGGTTATCTACAGTATCTGTTCTGTAAGAAATGATGCCAACTGGAGACGCAGAAAAGACTTGGAGGATTCAAAGATAATTTCTGATATTATGGGTGATTAATGATGACTTTCATGTATTTTAGTTTTTCCTAGATGAACATTTCTTGGACTTTTCAAATGCCCCTGGACAAACCGTGGGACACTAGCCCTATAGTGACAGATTGCATTGCTCACAGTGCTGGTCCAAGTTCCACACTTTAGGAATCAGTGTCCTACATCAATATTAAGGGATTTACCGAAAATAAATTTGAACTGTTTGATTTTATGAAGTGTAAATGGTAGAGATTAAATGAATTTAAAAGGAGATATGTGATCCATTTTCACGGTGTAGACGGTCAATAAAGATTGAGAATAATTTTTAAAGCACTTTGTTATTGACACATATATATATATACATATATATATATATATATCTGGCCATACATTATAGCACATACCATAACATACCCAGTTGGTATCTTATGTGCTATTCCAACATTTGACATTCTTTACCATTGCCCCAATATTTCCTGAATTACAGAGAAATATAGAAGCTACGAAGACTAAATTTTCAAATAGATGACCATAGGCAGTTGCAGAAGGTCATATAATGCACTTTTAAAGTTTTGGCAGATCCAATATGGCTATTTTGGCAGTAGGAGGTATTTAGAAGCAAGAAGTTAAGATTTTACCCCAGTATTAATTTCACATAGTATAGTATTTACAATATAGAACAAGTAATTTCTGAAGAAATGTTGTAAAGTGGACTCATACGATAGACAAAGAATAGATAATTAGAACATAAAAGATGAAATTATAAATACAATTCTATTTTATTATTATTTTTTAAAGATTTTATTTATTTATTTATGAGAGACACAGAGAGGCAGAGACAGAGAAAGGCAGGCAGAGAAAGAAGCAGGCTCCACACAGGAAACCCGATGTGGGACTCGATCCTGGGCCTCCGGCATCACACCCTGAGGCAAAGGCAAACACATAACCAAGGAGCCAGCCAGGCGTCCCTTAAATAGAATTTTAAACAGTTGATGAGCTTAGAAAGTGTTCACCAGATAGCTTTTCTTTTAGTATTCAATTTCCCTTTGAAAAACATTTCCTTTAACATTTGATTAGATGTAACATTTGTAGAATTTATGATTCTCCACAGAGACATAGGTAGGTATCTACAGCAATAAACAGAAGAGGAATGATTACTTCACCTGTTATAGAAACAGGGAATCGGTCCATAGGAAATGAGTATAAACAAAAAGAACATGAAATATCTCAAGGCACTTATAAAAAATGAACTAATTCTTGTGGCTTTGGGCCTGGGTTTTTTTGTTTGTTTTGTTTTGTTTTGTTTTAAATCTCAGGGGTGTTTTTATTCATTTTATCCAAAAATATTAGAACAAAATAAATGAATGTTTTTATATTTTAAATTATCAAATTTTAATTCAAAATTTTAATGAAGTTAATGTTAATTTTATACATTCTTTGGAGGACATATTCAGCAAACATACATAGGTCTGAATTGTCAACTGGAAGACTGGGAAGTACATCTCTCATGAAATACCATGACCAATATGTACCAAAGAAGGATTTCTTTTTTAAATATAAGAGATAATGGTTTCTTTAAATTTTACATAACTGTATTTTTATTCTTATAATCAATTGGGATTTAGTATACTGATTCAAACCACTGATCCATCAAATATTTCAGTAACTTCACCCAGCAGAGGTTCATTTTATCCCTTTTTTAAAAAGAGCATAGACCTAGCACAGTGCTAAGTAAAGATCATATTCAAAAATTTAATTGATTGAACAGTGAACCATGTGTAACATGTTTAACGATAGGATGGGGAAATCCCTTTGACCTTTAAGCGAATTAGTAGATGTCTTAATATTAAAGAATTTCTAAATGTTATTTAGATAGTATTTCATAAAATACAATGAATTTGAAAAATGATAAGCTTCGCTCACAAAAGGTGCCAAACTTCATATTTAGCAAAATATTTGAATACTGGATTCCATAGGATATCTATATAATTTAGAAGAGAAGAATTTTGTCTGTAATGAGATCAGATCCTCTGCTTTTTCTAGTAATACTTTTTGTCTTTCTTTTGGAGTATATAATGCAACCTCTCTGTGAGGAAGACCAAAATTAAATAAAAAGTGGTCGTTTTAAGTAATATAACATAAGCTGCACTACTAAGTGGTTTCAGAAGATTTGTTTTCAACTGATTCTAGGCAGTTGAGAATCAGTCATTGAATATGTATAAACACCTCTTCCTGTAGACATTTTAAGAGTCAAAAGAGAGAAGGACTTTCTGATACAGTTGTGTATTTGTCTCTCTTTGTACATCCAGCTTTCAGAGCCAAAGATGAATGTGGCCTGTAGTAGTTGGACATTTAGTTCTGGCTGTTGATTATTTATTTCATTATCATGTTTGATGCTGGGTTTAAAACTTTATTTTGAGGAATAATTTTAGATTTATAGAAAAGTGGCAAAGAGAATACAGGTAGTTCCCATATAGTCTATCTCGTTTTCCCTAGTGCTGAGATCTTACATAACCATGGTCTATTTGTCAAAACTAAGACATTCACACTGATATATAACTATTAGTCAAACTACCGTCTTTATTCAGATTTCACTGGTTTTCCCACTAATGTGCTTGTGTTCCAGGAAGAAGGAATTTTTCCCCCATCAATTTCTATTCAGTAATACATTTGACCACATATGAGTTCAATTGTCATCAGTTTACTTCAAATTAATGGACTTTCTTTCTTAGAATAGTTTTGGATTCATGTAAAAGTTGACCCAAGGGTACAGAGCATGCATCTACTCTATACAGGGTTCACGTATACTCTCCCCCTACCCAGCTTCCCCTTTAACAAACATCTTACATTGCTGGAGTATGTTGGTTCAAAATGATGAACTGATATCGATTCATTATTTTAACTCAAGATGAGGTTACATTACATTCGACTCTGCACTGAGCGGTTCCCTAGATTTTGCCAAATGGGTAAAGTGTGCATCCACCATGTCAGTGTCACACTGAACAGTTTCACTGTCCTGAAAACCTCTTGTGCTCCTCCGGTTCATCTCTACCCTTTTTGGAACAACACCCGTCTTTTTACTGTCTCTGTAGTTTCGGCTTTTCCAGAAAGTCATGTTGCTGGAACCGTGTTGTATCTGTCTTCCTCAGACTGGTTTTACTCACTCAGCCATATGGACTAAGGTTCCTCTGTGTGTGAAGCTGTTCTGTGTTTTCTTTGACTATCTACATATACTTCTACTTCTACGTATGTCCTTTGCATTCCGAGCTTACCAAACGAGTCTTTGTCCATAGTGTGTTTCCATTGTGTGCTTATTAAGGACTGCTGCTTTTTTGAATCTGGTTTTCTTTCATAATGCTTGGTCTAAGGTTATGATAAACCCTTGAATGCAATTTGCTTAGGAAATGTGTGGACTTATCAAGACATTCATTTCTTTGCATATTATCACTTTTAAGATAATTATTTTTTCTACATTTTTTGTGACTTTTACAATACGATTCAATTATTTTTGTTTAGAGTCTCAAATATTGTTAGTTCCTCTTTCAAACTCTCTGTGTCTGTAGTGATGTTGAATTGTCATTATTTATACTTTTCTATTTCCAAAGCTAGTTATTAGGCAATGAGTATTTAATGAAAGGTAAGGGAAAAAGTAAGAACAGGCACAGTCTAGCATTGAAATACAGTGGTTGGGTGGCTGGTTTTGTTGTGGAATTTAAAATAAGTTAGAGAATAACAACCATATAATTTTTATACTATCGATAGCAAGTATTTAATAATGCCACAGGATTTGGTAGAGCATTTCATAAAATAAACATAAAATTAAATCTACCTTCTTATAGACAAGTTTCTTTTCCTTCACTGAAGAAAAAAAGATTTTTATAAAGAACATTTTTTTTTCTGATGATGTATTTGAGAAAGAGAGAGAAGGGGGGATAAAGAAAGGATTTGAAAATTGATAATTCGTGCCTAAAATCACTGTTCTCAAATTTTTGCTCTAAATGAATTTGCTTCACTGTCTTTAAATAGAATGTGTTAGAAATACTTTATTTTAGTTGATTGTGTACATGCAGATGTAGGTAGACACAGAAATACACAGAGACACGTAAAACATCGTTTTCTTAAATAGATTCTTCAGGTAAACCTATAAAAAGCTTTGTTTTATTTTAATAACAAAAATGCCCATTATATAGACATTCTTAAAAAAACCATTCTCTTATGTGGACATAGTTTTCAGGTGGATATATTCTGTGATCTAAACCAATTCTTACCCAAATCACTTAAAATAATGTAGAATGATCTTTATTATATAAAAGCTTGGAAGATCTTGTGACTTTTTCTTCATAAGTTTTTCCAAAAGTATAATATTCAATATTTTGCATCCTCTTCATTGAATAAACTGTTTTAAATACCTCACATTTTAAAAGTCTACTCTTCCTTCCATATTATGTATCTCAAATAATGTATTACATATCTACTTAATCACATGATATAAAGTTCTTTGAATCAATTCTGATTTGTTGTTTCTGTTTTTCATATTCAATTGTTCACTATTTCCTGAGGATTCTTGCTTAAATACGTGTAGAATCCATTTCTTTTTCTCCACCGTCACTGTCTCTATGGGCCAGCCGTTGTAACTGAAGAAGACACCTGTGTGTAAAAAGAACTTTGGCTTAAATAATATATAAATACAATTAAAAAGTCATTGAATGAAGGAAGAAAAATTAACATCAGGATAATAAAATAAAAGAGATACAGTGTTAAAAATGAAACAGATGCTAATTCTGAAAATCAAATACTTATTTATACTGAACCTGACTTTATGATTGATTCTCAACCATGAGGGTCTTTTCCCAAGAAGTATAACACGGGGCCAGGAAGGATGCTGGTATGAGATAGAGATGATGACTACTAATAGAGTGAAATGACTCACATATTAACGAAGAATAAGTTTAGATAAACTCCATCCGCTCATTTGACAGTACCATGCGGTAGTTGGGAAAACAAAAAAAGGTGAGGGGGAGGACCAAAATAGAAAAGTCTTTATGTTTTATATTTAAAAGTTAAAGAAAAAGAAGGTATGGAGCATGAGGCAAGATAGTACAATGAATATGAAAAGGAAGAAGCCATTTGGGAGAAATGATAAGTTGTGTCCCTGAAGTGCACTGATACTTTGGGGAGAGAATAAATGATCTGGTGTCTTGAGGATATTATGCAAGTATCATCTAATGCCACATGCACATGCGCATGTGCACGTGTGTTTATTAATTATTGGAAAGCTAAAATATTTTAAAATGAAAACATGATCCTATAATATAGTCGATCAAAAGATCACAATAAAGTATAAATATATTCAGGTGTTTTTGTTTTCACAGCATCTAAAAAAAGATAGTGAGGATTAGTAGCTGTGGATTTATTATTTTACAAGAAAGACCCTCTCCTTCCCTTTCTCTCTCCCCTTTTTTACTCCATTTAAAAGTTTTATTGATGAGTAAAGAAGACAGGAAGTGTTAAGTAAATTTTACTTAAGAGCGCACGAAAAAAAATATAAATGAATTAAGATGATATGACAGTATTAGAAGTTACACAGAAAGTTTCCATCTTTCATGGAAAGAAGCCCAAATTGAATTGAAATCTAGTTTTCTCTGGGTTTCTTTATTTAAAAGTAGAAAAATGGTCAGAAAAAACTAGTGCCTTTTATATTAGAATGACATGTGTTTTTAAAAAAATGTGCCACTTTTAGGACAGAGAAACACAATGACTCTGTTTGAACATTATTGAGGACTCACTTAATCCAATCTAACTTTTTCAACCTACCCATCTCTGGAAGTTCTGTCTTCACTTACAGAAATGATTAGCAGATGCATCTGAGTTATTCTCAACTCCTGTCACTTGCTCTTCTGTCCAGAAAGGAAGAAATTTCTGTTTTTCACAGAAACTACCTAAATTAGGTATTTGCAAATAGAAAATAGAGTTTAATTAAAGTCACAATATATTACGACATAATTGTGAAGACGCTCATTAATATTGGGACGTGGAAGTACGAGTCCCTAGGAGCTGGGATGACCTAATGCGAAATTTGAAGGCAGCACATAACGATCTTGGGATCGTGGTCCTTTGAAAGGGATGGAGGAATTGCAGCAGGGGCCATCGGACCCTTGGAATCTATCGAAATAGAGAATACCATATCCAAACCATCGTGGAATTTCTATAATTTGATAGACTTTGCGGAGTATTGGTTTCTTCCTTGAAACCAGGTGTGTCCAACATGATTTTACAGACAGAATTAAAACTTGTATGAGGTTTTGCCTTTGAAAATTATTCATTTATTCTATAAATATTTACCACAAATACTTACTGAGGCAGTGCAACACATTTTTTTAAAATACTAACTTGAAGATGAAACAATCACTATTCTAACATATCAGTCATCTTCTGGATTTCTTTTCCTGAAAACAGAAAACCATCACACTGGTCGTATAGAAATGCTGCGTCAGCCATCAGACGCTGGCCGTGAACCTCAGTTGGTTAGTGTGTACTTCTATAAGTACCCACACGAAATGCATAGGAAGAATAAAAAAGGCACCATAGAAATGCTACCAAAAATATCAAAGTTGTAGATCCTTATCTTTATAAAACTTGAGAAGTTGTAAGACGCAAGTTAATACACTTCATTCAGTTTTAACAAGTGCATCACACTACTGTAACACAGCAGACAATGATGCAGATATGATAAAGGAAGCTTTATGGGAAACCTGTACTATCTGCTCAATATTCTGCAACCCTTGAGCTGCTCTAAAAACGAAGAGATACTTTCTAAAACTATTGATAAGTCTTTAACAGATGGTTCATTCAATAATCGAGAAGTTTGCCATTCAGCATGCCGTAGTACCAAAATATAAAATAATAATGTAGGCTTATGATGTAATCCATGCTGTTAAAGGCAGAACTTTGTGACAAGTAATAAGTAATGATATTAACTATTTTTAAAATTAAAAGGAAATAAATAACTTAATACATTTCAAAGGCAAAAGAGTTCACTTGTATGTCAATATGTGATAGAAAAAGGAAGGGTATTGAATTAATAGGAGATTTTACGTGGATTTCTCTGTCCTCTCAGCCCGTATGATAAAGGAGTAAAATTTGTTTATTTATTCATGAGAAACACAGAGAGGGGAGAGCGAGAGGTAGAGACACAGGCAGAGGGAGAAGCAGGCAGGGAGCCTGACGTGGGACTCGATCCCAGGTCTTCAGGATCACACCCTGGGCTGAAGGTGGCACTAAACCACTGGGCCACCCGGCTGCCCTTAAGGAGTAAAATTTGTAATGGAATTTATTCTTATGCACAAGTACCACTTGGTCTCGGGTTTGACTACAGCCTACCATAGGTGTAGATATTTCAAAGGCTCGGGTGCCGTACACCCCCTTCCTTGTGTCTCTGCCTCTGTGCTCAGTGGCACAGTTGGGATAGAAAGGGATGTGATTCTTAGAGGATCTTGGTGGCACACGAATGTCTCATGACTTGTTAAGCACACACAATCTCAAATTATGTCTAATTATGCAACATATACTACAGACGTGAAAGTCAAAGTAGCAGCAACCAAACTTCCATGCAGTATCTTTGATCAGATGAACGAATGCCTTGACTCTTGAACAAGATGTGAAGTCATCACTGGTCTTCATGAAATTTTGACAGTAAAATTTGACACGTGTTTCAAGTATATATGTCACTTGTTTATATTTTATATGTAGAGATAGATAATAATGTACATTAAACACCGATAAAAGAAGAATTTTAAAAAGACTAAAACAAATATCCATAGCGGGGGCCTGTGTAGCTCATTTTGGAAACCTCGTAGTGTGGATAGCAGGTGGCCTCCTGTACTTTATGACCAATGGTCATCATAAAAATTGATGTAACTTCCCTGAATCCAAATACACACCTTTAAGTGAGCTTCACAATATTGATAACAGATTGACATTCTGTGTGACTGAAATGTTTACTAGACATTAGCTTTATTATGCATTAGGATTTTTTTAATAATTAATTACTTACCTTATAGAGAACATCAGAGAGACAGATTAATGTGTACATACCTGGTGGACACTCATGAGATTGACATTTTTAGCTTGAGAGTTGCTGTTTATACATTTGAACTAGTTCCACCACCGTCTCCCGTGTTATACTAAGGAGTAAACCCCATGGCAGAAGATATGCTCAGTGCCTTAACTTTGTTAATGAAGGAAATATTCTGACGATATTAAGTATTTTTTAGAGATGCTTTTTATTTATTCATGAGAGACACACAGAGAGTGGCAGAGACACAGGCAGAGGGAGAAGCAGGCTCCCTGCAGGGAGGCCAATGCGGGACTCGATCCCGGGACCCCGGGGTCATGACCTGGGCCAAAGGCAGATGTTCAACCACAGAGCCACCCAGGCATCCCCAAATTAAGTATTATAAGAAGAATGGGACAGTTGATGATTGGTAAAAGCAGCAGAGAGGTAGCTCGAGTCATCTTGGCAGATCGTCTACCCCTGAAAACAATCTTGTGTCCAGTCGTCTACTCTGAAATCTCTTCAGTCCTCTCTGATAATGACGAGAATCCATACTTTATTCAGACTGACACTGTGTCCTGTGAAGAAATACATTTCCCAGCTTCTATCAATTCAAAGGGTGTCCGTACGACACAGTGTTGACCCAGTGATACAGGCACTTGGATGGCAACCATGCATCTGGTGATATCCGAGGGACAGCCACATGCTGGGGGCAGTGTAGGCCAAGCTGGGGGGAGCTGGACGGTTCAGGGAGGGGCCACAGTGGGTTTAAGCTGCCTACTTCCAAACCCCCCACGTGAAAAAATTAGACCTTGTATGTTATTGAAGACATCCCGAGTTCTATCACTACCAGGAGAGTATGATCCTTAACTAATGTAAGAATTTCATTTTATTTTAGTCAAGTAAGTCTAGTATGAGGATGTATAAAGTACACTCATTCTGCATTTCGTATAGAAACAATGATATTAGAAATAAGAGAAGTCAAAGAAAATATAGAAATTAAATATTCATAAAATCTGCAAATCCATTTTATAGTCTGATATATCCTGAAGCCTGAGGGTGGGAGGAACAGTCTTACATACTCTGTTTGCGGTGGTGTGTCCTCATTTACTCTTAAAAAATAGTAAGAAGCTTTAAGTTATCATTTTGTTTATAAAACCAAAGCTATCCCATGTTAAAAATATTAAAAATGAAATGTTGTTTGAATGGAATTTTTCATTTGATAAAGACTTCTACCCCACTTTAAGATTATAAAGTGGATTTGTTTGTATTGCTTCACATA